>NC_044308.2:83081303-83166303 GCF_007474595.2 Lynx canadensis
CTCCACTCTTGACCACTAAATGATCATCTCTGGGGGTGGGATTTAGGAATTGTATATTAACCAGCACGACAGATTAGTCTCCTGCACATTAAAGATGAAGCCCACAGGCTCTATGTAGCAATGCCTAATTCATCAAAATAAAGAAAAAACTGTAACCAGTGAAATATGGTCCAGTAGCATTTGGAACATAGTAAGGATGGATTTATCATCTCTGTTTTCCGCTGGGTTGTTTAATGCAATAGTTAAATTCTCTCTAAGCAGAAGGATTAAGTAGCTGCATGAAGAAGCTATAGGAAAAATGACTCACAGAAGCCCTGTCTCCCCAGGTGCCAGAGAGCACACATCCCTTGGCTTCAGGGCAGAGAGGGACCTCTTCTTTCCTATCTCTGGTCCTACTGCCCACCCTGGTGAAATGGAGCTCACTTGATCCAGTGATCAAAGAGTTCTGCCTATCGGTGCTTCTGACCTTCCTGCCACTGTTTTGTCATCTTGCATGCCAACCGATTAATCGCATGTTCGTTCATTCATGAAGCAGATCTTTACTGGGGTCGTCATACTGTGGGAGCTAGGAGCACAGCAATAAGGAAGAAAGGGAAGTTACCTGCCCTCATGAAGTATATGTATCGGTACATACATTTTCAGGGGAGCTAAGTATCAAAAAGTAATTAATTATGTAGGTGCTTAGTGCCATGAAGGAAGAAAGCTCCAAAGGCTGTTAGATCATCTAACAGGAAGAGCTAATCTAGTCTCAGGGTTTCCTAAGGAAATGAAGTGTTAGCTGAGATCCAAGAGAAAGGTAGAATTTAACCAGGCACAATTGAGAATGGGGACCATCCTGTTTTTCCCTTTATTAAAAAAGAAGGAAGGGAAGAAGGGAAGAAACAACATTACTTATTTTATGGGCTTTGTTTTACTCATTAGATAAACATGATACCAGGCTTACAAAGGGATAGGGGAAATGGTATCCATCAGAATACCTCCATTAAACTTAACTTTAACTTTTCTTAAATTACCTTGAGGCTGAATCTTCAACACATTCCATCCATAACCTTGAGTCTGTACTGTTCAGCCACAGAATTTCTGTGTATTGGCCGTTCATTTTGCCTAGTAAGTGCATATCTGAATAGATGATTGGTCGATCCAACTAAAGTTATCAGAATAATCTAGCAGTACTTCTGGCTCCAACCATCTTTATATTTTATAACCTGTTTAATCACGAAATGTAGAAATAAGATGCACATAATCATGTGCTCTCATAGTGATTCATGGCTTGGTCCTGTATAAGACTTAGATTTCTTATCACAGAGGTGTTCTACCTCTTCCATTTGCAAATTGTCAAAACTTGAAGATTCCATTATAACTACATCCTGTCTTTACCAAATGTCTCCTAGAACAACTTAGAAAATGTCTTTGTGGTCTTTGAAGCCTGTGGCCTAACAGAGAAGTACTCATTGTCACTTCACCATTTGCTTACATATTAGCAATTCTCCAGTACCCAAAAATTTGAATGTGGCCTTTTTATTACAATTGTAATTGTCAAATTACCATTTTAGTATTTTCATGGCAGTCATTAGACCTCTGTGGATGCAGGGACTCAAAAATATGGGGTTCATCACACTGTAATTATACTTTCCTTGTACGTACTTCCTACATGTTCAGTGTGGAAAGGATTATTATTGTCCCTGTATATACACAGTGATAGCAATAAGGGGACAGCTGTCCTTGCAGTTTGAGCTATCCTTATAGTAATGATGTTTAATGCTCTTAAAAAAAAAGTGCTGTTGACCAAAATGATGTAAAAGTTAGATATATCATTTTCTCGTGGAAGCAGTGTTTTTGTCTTTAGGTACTTATGCCCAACTATGTGGCATATATGACTACATACTAACTTAGTAAACTAGATAGTCTAAGTACCTGTAGAGCACCAGTCCTTCTAAAATGCATGAAGTGGAGTGGCACAATAAGAACATTCGTTTACTCATTCAATTTAATGTATTATATCGTTTCAATTCCTGTGTTATATTTTTCTGGATAAATGGTGAGGGGATGCCTGTATCCAGGTCACGAAAATAAGACTTCCTTTAGTAATACTTTTGACCAGCACCTTCGAAGTGTATGTATTGGGGTCACTGTCCCTCTTTCATACACTAATCTGCCTTCTATTTCTTACTGCATTTTCCCTCTAACAAACCAAAAGTCAAGATCCGGTTGTTGGTCATTCTATTGAATGACCAAGTGTTCGTTCTTTCCTGAACTACCATCTCGTTAGCACCTATTGTTTTACCTTGGGCCAATTTAATTTTAAATGCATGAAACGACTCCTATTTACACCGAACATTTCACCCTCTGACTCAGCGTCACATTGTTATTTCACAGAGTCAAGGATGCCACGGACTTGTGGTTTAAATGGTAGCCAGACTTGGAAGCATTCAGGGGCGGGCTGAGTCCTGAATCATAAAGTCTCACCTTCCCATATCCGGTCTTATCTTCATGTATATAATTGACTTCAGCCGTCTCTGCTTGTTCCGTCCATTAACTTTTTTTTTTAAGTTCTAAAACTCATGTACCCAGATAAACATCTCTCAACCTATATTTACATATGCACTCAAATGACAGTCCCCATGGTACATTTAGCTAACTCCTCTTTTGAAATTACCTTCAAAAATAATTTTCCAGTGGGGTGCCTGGGTGGCTCAGTTGGTTAAGTGTGCAACTTTGGCTCAGGTCATGATTTTACGGTTCGGTTCATGGGTTTGAGCCCTGCGTCAGGTTCTGTGCTGACAGTGAGGAGCCTGTAGCCTGCTTCAGATACTGTGTCTCCCTCTTTCTCTGCTCCTCCCCCACTCACGCTCACTCACACGCGCTCTCTCTCTCTCTCAAAAAAAAAAAAAAATGTTAAAATTTTTTTTTAAAAATAATTCTCCATCTACAGAAGCAAGATGGGTTCATTAACTTATAATCACTAAAGATCATTCCTTCATAATAACCTATCTAACCTCCCCTGCCACCGTTTTCTTTCTCGGCCCTCTTACTTTTACTTTGCCCCCAGATTATAAATAAGGCTTCAAAGTCTGAGAAGAGAAGAGTAGGGAACAGACTGAGCCTAGCAGCCTGTGGGACCCTTTCCCCGAACCCACCAGGAAGCAAACTTAGTGAGATAAATTGATCTGAGGGTGCCTGCCAACAAGAAGAAAGCATGAAATCATGGTGGGACCAGCTCTGTGTTGTGAATGTAAATCATCAGATTTTAAGTTACTAAACCAAATTTTAGGTCCATTGAAAACTTAGATCCGAAGAGTATTGCATAGACAAAAAAAGGTATACATTCTTCCAAATGTGTGGCTTTTAGGAGAAAAAAAAAAAAAAACTTTTATAGGTACCATTTTCCAGCTCTAACTGATTTCATGTTTGAAAACATTTTTCAGTGAAAACATGTTTCATAACACTAAACTCCTAGAAAGGAAAGGCTTTGTGGAAATCTAGTAAAAAGTGAAAAACAAATCATCTTTGAAGACACAAATTGATAGGATCCAAGTGAGCATAAATCCTAGACTTTGTGCATGGTGATGAAGTGCTATAGTTAGGCTGATGGGGACAGAAAGGGATTCTGTTCCCTGGATTGGCACAGATTTGACGGTGTCCCGGTGCTTGTATGAGAAGCGAGGCCTTCAGATCACCCCTGTGTGGGGAGGAGGGAAGACCTTTATCCCACTTTCCTCCTCAGTGGTCGTTTAACCACACCACCCTCATTTAGCCCCACGGTCCATCATCATAAGTTAAACCCTCCAGAATCTCAATTGCCATTGCTGTTTGCTCTGAATGTACTTGGATTTGTCAACACTGCACTGGTGTTGCTATGGTGTTGCTATGCCCCAGAGGAGCATGGTATGGCCTGGTGCTGCCACCAGATTTCTAGCTGAACAGCAGGTAACTGTGAATGCCCTGGCCTTGTAGTCTACCCTCTGCTCAGAAACTCAGGAAAACTCGCAGGAAACGTAGCCAGGTTCCCAAGAAGTTAAAACTGGGGAGGGGAGAGGGAGGTACTTTATACAAGTAATAACTCACATTTGAAGTCATTCCAACCAAGGATGTCCTTGCTTTGTTTCCACCCCCAGAGACCTGTAGGTTAATGTATTCATTGAAATGACAATCCCACTGTACAAAACATTTTGCTTATCTCAAGGGAGTACCCAGAACTGCTAGGAATATCTCTCTCCATGCACCTCCTGTCCTAGAGGTAGTGGACAATTAACACCTGCGCGAAACAAACCTACGGTCTCAATTACCCATGTACGGTTGTTTAACAGAAACATGGTGCTTAGAGCAGTTGGCCAGATGTTTTACCTCAAAAGGATGGTTTCAACCTGCCAGGTAACAGAACTAGCTCATGAGAAAATGACATTGGAAAACCAGTGTAGTTATGCCATAGAGGGTTCCACAGGGCTGGGAACCATTCATAATCTGATTTAATATGTCTGGGAGGCCAACAGTATGGTACTATAGCAAATGTATAAAAGATGCCATTCCTATCTCAGGCAACAAGATGATCTTGTAGACACTGTTATCGTTATTATAGATCATGGCCAAAGGATTGTTTTATAAACTCCACTGAAAGTTGGTTATTGCATAAGTTATACTTGGGACCTTATTTTGTTCTGGCCCTTTTGTAAGGAAAGCTTCATGAGGTGGAAGAACAAAACTGAATTTTAATAATTATGTGGTAAGCATAAGAAAAAAGACGAGGAGAACCTGATGTCGGTGATTATGAGCTATGAAGAAAGGGCAGAGGGACAGAATTTGGAAGAAAACGAAATGAATCAGAAGAGTCAAAGAAATAGACTGTGAGCAACAAAGGACATGACAAATAGAGCATCGGGGACAATGATAGAAATAATAGAAATATAATAATATAATAGAAATAATAGAAATGTTGAGATATTCAAGGTGGATGACAACAGAGAGAAAAGTTTGGGTGGGCTGGTTGTAGCGTGGAAGGCAGGGGGAACCAGGAGACAGGATTTTGAAGAATGAATTCTCTGACAAAGCTGGGGCCACCGAGCAGGTGGCTTTTTCAGACTTTAATGTAGAGACAAATACTGTGAGATTCTTATTTAAAATGCAGATTCCTTGACTCCATCCCAAGACAGTCTGATTTAGTTCTATAGATGGAACAGGGAAGTGTTTTTAAGAAGTACGGATGATTTTGTGGCTCAGTCAGTTAAGCATCCGACTCTTGATTTCTCCTCAGGTTATGATCGATCTCAGGGTTCATGAGTTCAAGCCCCATGTCAGGCTCTGCACTGACAGTGTGGAGCCTGCTTGGGATTCTCTATCGCTCACTCTCTCTGCCCCTCCCCTGCTCATGCTCTCTCTCTCAAAATAAACAGACATTTTTAAAAAATAAAAAAAAAGGCCAGATGATTTTGCATTTTTTACACAGACACAGGCGATCTTCAGACCTCACTTTGAGAAAATTCTACAAACAAAGCAAAGAAAATCTTAGAGATTTTCACAACAGCAACTTGTTATAAGAGAACAGAGGTGTTTGCTTGTAGGTAAGGAATATGCCACGCTAACTGGGCCAGGAAACATAGAAGACTGACAGAAAATTATGGCCGCAGAGCGAGAGAGGCGGCAGATGTGGCAAAGCAGGATGGAGCCTAGCTCCTGAAGTTTGTTTCCCGGATGTAGATGAGCCTTTGCCGTTTGCAGCGTGAGATGCCCCTCACCCCAATTGAGACCAATAAAAAAAAAAAAAACCTCAAAGAAAATAATTAGGCATGATAATTCTGGATTATCTTTAATTAGAGGGAGGCTCTGGTGCACTCCGAGCTTTGGAGGGTCATCCTGCATTTGTTGCAAGTGATCTGTCCCTGTTCCACGTGCACATTATTCATCGCTTTCACCTCTGATCTTCCCCTCCTCTGAGCACAGCCCTCTGCAAGGACCCTGCACTTAGGCTGCAGAATAAAAGAAACCCCCTCCCGCTGTTCCTACTGCCACTACTAGGTGACATGTCCCTTCCAGGGGGAATTCAGATCGACAGAATCTTCTCCTTTCTCTCCTTCACTCTGTGCTGGCTGACGGGTGCCGAACCCATGCCTCTACCAGGAGCGCCAGCCTCTCCCTTGGGAGGACCGGGTCCTTGTTGCTGCGGGAGCAGTACCCAGGGCCGAGCCAACAGTCTTTAAGCAAGGCCAGTGCTCGCTGCAGGCCTGAGGATGCCGGCAACGTGGAATGGGAAGAGAGGAGGTCAGGGAGTGAGGGAGGCTTGGAAAATCCACCAGAAAAAGCGAGGCACAATGCAAAGGGGAGGCAGACAAAGACTGTGGTCATCTCTTCTTCTTCTGAGCCGGGCTGGCAACCGTCTCTCTGCTTCTTCTGACTTTGTTTACAAGGCCTGTAGCTGTGCAGAAATCACCTTACCTTCTACAGCTGATACCATAATTCTTTTTCCTCTCCTTTCCGCACGAACTCAGGGCCACGCGCTCAGCGCCTCTGTACTGGGGCTCCTGCATGTTGCTTTGAATCAGTCGGTTGGTTACCTGACCACTTCTCAGTGAAAGAGCAGAGCTCTGTTGTGTCCATTCCGGTTCCCTGCAGCACACAGGGTAATACCTGCCCTAGACTAGATGGGCAGCATGTATTTGTCGAATTCAGAGTGAAATCTTTCTTGCCTCCCTGAACCAGTTCTTTAAGTTGTTAAGGTTTATATTAACAAAGTCCCTGGAGACTATCTCCTCAGGTTAAGAAAATTGAAACATACTTAAAATAAGTACCATCTTAATTAATATAGCAAAATTAGGATAGAGGCGCCTGGGTGGCTCAGTCAGTTAAGCATAGGACTCTTGATTTCAGTTCAGGTCAAGTTCTCACAGTTCGTGAGTTCAAGCCCCACATCGGGCCCTGTGCTGATAGAGTAGAGCCTGCATCAGATTCTCTCTCTCCCTCTCTCTCTCTGCCCCTCCTTCGCTGGTGCTCTCTCTCTCTCTCAAAAGAAATAAACTTAAAAAAACAAAATAAGGATAAAAATTCTGTCGAGAAATGAGCGTGGCCTTTGAGGTCAGAGCTGGGTCTCTACCCACCCCCCACCCCGCATCATTTATTTCCAGGCTGGAGTTGTGACAATTGTGCCTTTTCTCTACACGTCTCCTGCCTCCCCTGTATGTTAAGAATAAAATACCCCCTTTGCACAAGGTCATTAGAAGGACTGGATAAGAAAAGTCGCACAAGAGCTCCTGATAGATGTAAAAAGTCAAGTGTTTTTCCCTTTTAATTTGGATTGAGCTGCCCTTGATGTCTTGTTTTTCTGGGCTTTTATAAAATTATTTTTAACATTTACTTATTTTTGAGAGAGAGAGAGAGAGAGGTAGGGAGCGGGGGAGGGGCAGAGAGAGAGGGAGACACAGAATCTGAAGCAGGCTCCAGGCCCTGAGCTGTCAGCACAGAGCCCGATGCGGGGCTCAAACCCACAACCCATGAGATCATGACCTGAGCCAAAGTTGGTTTTTAACCAAATGAGCCACCCAGGTGCCCCTCCTTTTTCTGGGTTTTAAAATCTCTAGTGTGCACAAATACTAATTCGCACCCAGTGACTCAGTTTATAGCAGCCACTTCACAATAGTTATCTTAAAGTTTTAACGTGGTAAGGTTTAGCACTGCTTATGCATACACAACTGGCCATAACACGTTCTGCCTCTCAGCCTTGACCGTATTGCGTTCGTTTTATTTCAAACTGTTCACTAAAGATCAACCCAGATTTCTGACAAATAGGGTTAAAAAATCAAAAGCTAAGCTTTGGAGACATCCGTGCTACTTTTATTCATATTTAATTTGTAGGGAAAACTTACATGTAAATAGGAAAAATATCTCAGTAAATATTTGTATCTGAGGTGCATTTGTATGTATTCCTACAGAATTGTCTTAGCATCCTTCTATTTTGTTGAAACGGGCTTCAAGGACTCCCCTTGCTCTAAATGGGAATATTTACTGATCAAGAGCATTTGGTTGCATTCTCTTCTGCTGTAACCCGAGGAAACAGCACCTTTTCACCTTTGAAACCGGCGTTTCCATATTACTCATGCCAGTCTTTTCTCACTAATTTTATGATTATAATGAGGCAGTGGTGCACTAGTTAGCACAGATGACCTTCTAATTGAAAGACTGTAAATTCAATCTCCATCGCTGGGCACCGACAGAAATTTAAATAAATATAGCTCCTAAAACCCTTGTGATGGGCTGGCCTAATGACCAGGGCCTAGCAGAGCCCAAGTCATCTGTCACAGGGGGCCGCCGGCAACTTCGGGATGTTAACTACAGGAGTCATTAGAAGCAGGCTGCCCTCAGAAAGCCAAGTGAGATGAGGGACTTTTCCCCTGGCTTTGATTCAGGCATCATGCCTCGCTTTCCTGTAACACAGGCCAGGTTGCTTTTTTGTCAAAACAGGAGTCTGAACACAGGAGGAAGCTCCGGTCTCGAATTGGACCGAAGCAGGCCAGAAAAGCCTTCTCCACCAGGCCCCCTCTCGCCCACTGCCATTTATAGATTTTGATGCATTAAGCTGCCCACAGCTATGTGGACACCATCCCCTCGCTTGCTATATTCACCACCATTTTTCACCCCCATGACCTTGGACAGCAATCCAATTCAGGTCTCCAGAATGAACTGCCCTGAGGATCAAGATGGGTGTGGAAATGGTCAGTCGAGGAAGGAATCCATGGAGCTGTAACACTGGCAACATTTATCCCAAATAATTGAGTACCTGCCCTTGATATGTTTCTGACCTTCCGTTTTGGCTTGAATGTTGTGCGTAACGTGTCTCTTATTGTGAGCCACCTTAATTCTCTTTGGGAAACAAGTGGTGTATAATTTTTTAACACACTGGCTGCTTTAAAATAGGTCCCTGGACCTTGACAATGACAATCTAAAAATGGCCCCATATTGCTGACAGTGCCTTAAAGCTGCTCATTGGGCTGTCAGCATGGTGCGTCTTTATCCTGAAGATATCACACAAACACAATGGAAATTTCCCATCGCCTTTAAAGTTTTGCATTCTGTATATTTGGTTGTTAGACAAATAGAGCAAGCTTTGCCGACTTCATTCTCATTCTTGGCAGCATGTTTTTATCATAAGGCAGATAGTCATTAATTTACAGAATCAACGCTGGGAACAGCTTTTGTGATCTCATATTAAATTTTCCCCTGAATCCGCCCCTTGGCAAAAATTACTCACATCGTTAAAAAATATTTAATTAGGCTGTAGTTTATACCCAGCTCACTGGGGAAATGTTGGAATTAATATGATTTGCATGAATTCTGTTTCTCTTTTTCCGTCAGAGATTAGTTTTGAATTCAGTTCAGAGGGTCGTTGACACTGCCAAGGACTCACAATCGTGAAGGTCAAACAGGTAGCAAGTACTTCCCCTGGGTAGGTTCCCTGAAAAGACAGCTCAAAATTGCTTTTAATTATGGGTTACCTGAAAGGCCACTTGCTGTTTTTATTTTTCCACAGATCCCTGAAACACTGCATGATTGGAAGTTTTAGGTAAACCATTTTATTCCCGACTCAAACAGGCCGGTTTTTGTGTAGAGATAGAGGCACCTAGCTGTGCAACACCCAAATCATTTTCTTAGCTGCTCACTGATTTCCGTGGGTTATTCACAAAGGAGAAAAGTCTCTTCGCTTTGTACCGGGATATGGATAAAGTAGTCTTGCAAGACAGTCAGCCCGTAGAGTAAATTTTCTACATAGCAGTGCTTCTGCTGGCTTAATTCTCGCTCACAAGATAAGACACAATGTTTAGTTATGCATTTCCTTGTTTATTCTTCCATGGGTCGGGGGGGGGGGGGAACAAACCTTAGGGAATTCACAATCCTATGCCATTTTTTTTCAAAAGCAAATTTAATGGAATATTTAATTAATAATCTAATCAATCGATCTCAGTTACATAAGTGTTGAAATCTAATTCTTTTTCATAGCTATATCAATAAAAGAAGTGAAATCGCTCCCCACTTATCAGGATAATAGGAAACGGTTACAGACACAAAGAAAAATTGACATTGTATTAATTCTGCTGCACTGGCCTTGAATTTGCCAGTGTTGACGAAGTCTCCTTTGCATCCTAGACAAATTTCAGTTCACTCTCTGGGACTGCCACATATACCTTTTATGTCGTAATCTTTCCTCACAGTGAAAAAAAAAAAAAGTGATGATTAGCTTCTTGTGTGTGTGTGAGGTTTTTTGTTTTGTTTTTTAATTCCCAAAGCCTGGGGCTTTGGAGCTCTAAGAAAAGACATATTCCAATAATGACAGGACATTTAAACTTTTTGGACATTACCTGTCTTTATTGTGGAGTTTTAAGTTTAAAAAATTTAAACCATCTGCTCTCAAAATGTGTACAGAGCATCCCAGGCTGCTGACTAGCCAACTGTTGATGAATAAATATTTGTATTTCAAATTATTTATATAGGGCTTCTTTCAGCACTGGAAAGATGAGAGTCAGTCTGACCCTTGATTCTAAAAACCATGAGTCAAGTTAAGCACAGGGAATGGATGCCAGGTGTATCTATTGCAATAATAGCCTTGTTCGGGAACATGGCTAATGAAGATCATCACATGTTCGCGATTATTCCCAACTGTTCTAAATTGAAAGAACCTTCAAATGAGAAAAGGGAGAAAGACCTAGGATTTTCTGACTACATATGTTCCGTTGGATATTGCCATGGTGACTTATGCTCACAACCTTATTCAGTCCACAAGATACCTAGGAAGGTAAATACAATTACTCCTTTTTAAAGATGAGGATGGGGACACCTGGATGGCTCAGTCAGTTGGGTGTCCAGCTTTGGCTCAGGTCATGATCTTGCGGTTCGTGAGTTCAAGCCCCGGGTTGGGTTCTGTGCTAAGAGCTCAGAGCCTGGATCCCGCTTCGGGTTCTGTGTCTCCCTCTCTCTCTCTCTCTCAAAAATAAATAAATAAATAAATAAATAAATAAATAAATAAATAAATAAATAAATAAATAAGAGGAAGTTACAAAGGAGCAGAGTAGATCATCTTTTTAATTCAGTCTTTCTTTTATACACAAACATAGCGAACCTAGTGAGAATAAATAACCCCCATGCAGTAAGAGAGTTTGTCTCCAGTCTGAGGCTGGAAGCCCATATCTCCTTCACCTTTTCTTGGCTGTATGTCTGAATTTCCCCAAGACATCGTGGGAGCAGATCAGACTAGAAAAGGTATTGAGTAAAAAACAGCATAGTTTGTTTTACTTTATTTGTTTTAGAGAAAGCCAGCTCAGTTCTTTTGCTTTCCTAAGATGCAAGCATGTGGCTTTCTGAAATCTTTTACACAACAGGGTAGATGTGTACCTTCCCCACTAGTAGGAAGAAATTCATAGAAACAATAGCATATCTATCTATAATACTCTTATTAACAGGTGATTGCTGTTTGTTGACTTTTTTGAAAAAAATCAAGTTCTAAACTTTTATTACAAATTAAAAATGAGGTTCTTAAAAGTCTCCCCTTGACCAGATATGAAGCAATTAAAACCCTTTCAAGGTGTGTTGAGAAAAGCCAGACTTTAAAAGAGAGAGAGAAGAAAAAGTATTTGTCATTACCAAAAAGAGATGTCTTTAAGGTCAAAATAAAAACCCCATGCTGCACAGATAATACAGGTAGTTCTCGTTATCGGGTCAGTGAGCAAAAAAAAGCAAGCACTTCTGATCTTTGGCACCATTTTCTCGTTACTGGAATTTCCAATTCATTTCTTCTTGTTGGATGACTAGACAGGATGATGGTAGAGATGTAGGTCGCATTTACTCAGCCCCACCCTGCTCTACCTCGGGACCAGACAAATCCTCAGCTGGGCTGCTTTTGTGTTCCAGCCATAGTGTGGTTGAGGGTTTTCTGGGCATCTGTGACCAGCGCTGAGGTGGCTGCTGACCTTGGGTCTCATCTCATTCACTTTCCTTGTCTTCTCTAGGCAGTGTGAGGTGGGAGGGCCCCCATCAGCATGGTGGTCTGTAACTGCCATACAAACTATCTCACTGGTCTACCTTGTTCTTCGGCACCCAGGTATGGTGCCCTCCTGCACCCGCGGTGGTTGCCACCTCTCGGCTCTGCACCTGTGGCCACGTGCGAGCTGAGTCCTGCAGTGCTGAGGGCTCCTGGCCTCGGAGCGCTCTCCCCATGCGTCCTCCTTTCCCCACTCTGACCCTGCCGGCGGTTCTGGCCAGAACTGCGGGTGGACCCCTGCGGCCTGGACGGCATCCGTAATGGTTAGGGGCTGCTGTTGCGTATTTTCCTGCCTTGTCCTGGAGCTCCACCTCCAGGGCCTGCCACATTTGCTGCCTCCTCAGGCTCTCCCCTTCATGAACGTCAAACCCCATCACCTCTCCGACTCCCACACCGCAAAGGCACTTCCTGGGTTCCTTCTTGTTCACGGCAGTGTGGTGTACAAATATATCTTCCTCTGTCATTCCTGTGGATGAAACCACGTACGTTTCTCACATCATTGAACCATGGTACTGTTCCCAAAACCTTTGCTGCCATGATCTTCTTGTCCCTCCATGCCGCACCCCCCCGCCCCCCGCCTCCCTCCACTACCCTCCCACCAGGCTCCTCACTGGACGGCTGCCAGATCTCATGCTTTCCACCAGGGTGGTTCTGCTCCAGGGCTCTCCGCTCCCAGTCTAACTCGTGTAGTTACGGCATTCATGTTTGAATACATGAACCCTAATATATGTGACTTAAAGACAGTAAGTGAGACAGAGCTGTGAACTTGAAGAAATTGTACAAATGCCAGTAGGACTAGGGATACTCAGCCTTGCAAAAGGATGCAGGTAACTCAGGAAGCCAAAAGAATCCTTCTCCATTTAGTGTTTTGCTGTTTGCTTTCTCCTGTAGCCCCCTTATTGGATGAGCACAGAGCTGCAAGGAATCCCTGTTTAATCCTCCAGTCTCAGTACTCCATCCCGTGGTCTCAGAAAACTGCAAAGTTTGTAAAAGTCATGCCGTTTACGTCCAGTTTTCTATTTGAAAACAAATGCCACATCCTGTTTTCCTTCAATCTGAGCAGGAATAAATTATGAGAACAGTTCCTGAGAATACGGTCTACATTCTGAGGCCACTAGTTTTCCTACTTAGCCGTTCTGCTCCGACACCCCCTCTCAGGTGCCCCCCCACCCCGTCCCTGTTCACACTGTTGTGCTAATGAGGCAAAACAAGCATAGTATCAAATTCCCACTGTTTAATCAGGCTGTTTTGACAACTAGAAGGACTGGAAGAGGATTATGGTTGAGATACATTGAAAACATGAGTAGTAACAGTTTGGGGAATTTCTAAATATTTTGCAAAATACTATGCTGTGTGGCATGTATTGGTTTCTCTTATCAAATCTGACTCGGGTGAAAGTGAACACATGGGTAGTAACTATTATAATTATGGCTACCGTTTATTAACCCCTTAGTGTATGCTAAGCACATTACTCATCTCATCAATCCGAAGAGTAAGTACAAAATCTCCATTTTACAGGTGAGAAAATGGAGGCTTGAAAAGGTTAAACAACCTCTTCAGGCTCACATGGAAATGGACATAGCTAGGTTTTAAACCCTGCCCTTTCCAACTCCCAAGAGAAAAATGCAACCCTGCCTCCAATCAATGCAATGTCTCAAACAAAGCAGAGCACTAGAATATGAGGCAGGAATGATTACCTGACCTGATCCTGCACGGGATGTAGGCGTTGGCGGCCCCCTCAAGTTCTGGATCTCCAGTCTTCCTCTGACTTACAATGACAACAACCTAGGGTTTGGGGGAGGAAAGAGGCAACATACCAGAAAGCATTTGGGGATCATCAGGTTAATCAAATCAATAAATATTTATTGATCACAGTGCTAGGAATCTTGGGAACTATAACGATAAATAAGATATCATCCTAGAAAAGTGTTTAATGTAAGGGTGCCAGTAGCTAAGTAGAAAAGTGTTAGGTTCCTTCAGTTCCTGGAACAAGTCATTTCTATTTCTTCTACAAGAATGACATTTTAAAGACTGGAGATGAACATTGGTTAGAGGAAATTTTCCTACAGCACATACTGAATTGTTTTAGGAAGGAGAACGAGGGAGTCAGTACATATTTTATCCATCCCCACGTTAATACCTCCCTGGACCAGTTCCCGATGACTCAACACTATTCTGGCCGCTAATGGCAAAAATAGTCCCCACAGATATATTTTGCACATAAAGTTGTCCAAAAGCACAACATTAATTGTGCACATTATGTAAAAAGATAATAGTGTTACCTTTATAGTGGGGAGGTGGGAAGGAACACATCGCAGTGGATAACATTCTGTTCCAGATGAGGAATGTCAAACTGCCTCCAGGAGGTGATAGAAATGCTGACTTTTCCAACCAAAGATTGCCTCTTGCTCGAAGTACACACTCCTCAAAGCTCCTAGAAATGTTGGATATCAATTTTCTGGGATGCCAACCACACTACTTTCCCGTTTCTCAGCCTGAAAAGGCAGTGAGCCTTGCATGAGCTCCCTGTCACTGTTTTTTTTTTTTTTTCCTTCACCTTTGAGGCTTCCACTCTTAACATAAGTAGGCACTGTACAAATCCAGGGGAATTTTTCACGTACTTCCATTTTATGGGTGTTTTCTAATTCACTCTCTATCACCATCATAAGAAACAGGGATTATCTGTCATGATTACAGATTTTAAAATGGAGAGACAAAAAAGGTACCGTGATTTGTCCACCCTCATTCCAAGAATCAGTATTGACAAGGGGAGAGGATTAAAAAACCAGACTTTTGTTTCCCAGGCCAATGCTTGTCAGAATTGTATCGTTAAAAGTAGTGTGAGAACCACAGTTCTGGACTTGTTGCCACGGTACAGTATGGAAGCAGAGTTTTGTGAATAGAAAAAATGGAAAGACTACGTTAAGGTGACACTATTAATGTAAAAAGGCATAACATTCCATGTTTTCTTTCAAGCCAAACCTTTTCGAAACACCAAAAGCAAATAAAACACACCAATCTAGAGCTGTTCTAGTTGGAAAGTGATCATGTAGTGCCTCAGAGGTACCTCAGGGGCTCCTTAAGTTGACTCCAAAAATCTGTAGATTCCCTCATTATCTGCCATGTCAGAGAGAGGTTGAGGAGGGAGACTGTGCTTTTCATCAGGGTCTCAAAGGATCTGTGATCCCAGAAAGATCTAGGTTATTTATCTTTCTGCTCGACATGAAACTCGTGATCATTCCCCACTTACCTGACTTTATTAATGTGCTTCTGAATCAAACTCAAGTGGCTTTCTCGAGGTCCTAATGACTGTGCCACAGTTTTGATTGAAAGTCTCAGCAGAATAGACTTGATGGCCCAAGCATAGGCTTCTGTTAATATGATGAATGGATAAGCAAAATCAATAAGCCACCATATTACTGTGGGACTCAAACATTTACCAAACCCTTGAAATCAGCTCATTTCTTAGTAAAATTGTAATGCTATTTATTTATTCACTTGCTCAACATAAAGCGATTGCCGACCAAGTACCAGGAGCTGTAGCAGGGAATTAGACAGAAATGGCTTCTGCCCTCAGGAAGCTTACTGCAGTGAATTAACAGATGGTTACACTCACTGATCACTCAATATATGCCATATGCTTTGTTTGGCACATTGCGGGCGCTATCTTACTTAATTTTGACAAGAGTTAGGTAGATAACATTATTTGCTCTATTTTATAGTTGAGGAAACAGTAGAGTAACTTGCCCAAGGTGGGTAATGGTTTTGATCCCAGGTCATGTGCCTTTAGAGTCTGCATTCCTAACCAGTATTCTCCATTAGAAGCATGTAAAAGTAAGTATTAGAAAACCTTCTAAAACATAGCCCACTTTGGGTATACCATTACTCATAAAACTGCACCTGGCTGTCCTGAATACCTAAATAAATGTTTTGAGTCCAAGAAACATCCCTTTCTTGTCTGGCTATCCTGGAAGGTGCGTCTTTTAAATGTTCAGCAGAAAAGGCAGGAATTCATCAGTCTCAGCTATGGGACTTCTAAATGATGCAATTAAAATGAGAACAAGAGACTTTGTAATTGTGGACAGTCACCATGGCCATTAGATCGTATGCAAGGGCTGGCTGTAAATTCAGCTAATGGTTGAAGGTGCGTTTTCTGGTAACCTATCTCGATTTCATCTACAGAAGCAACCAAGTAGCATTACAGTAATAATGACTCATTAGTGACTTGAAATTGGGATTATTTGGCTTTGCTTTGTGTCCGCGGATATGCAAGGCTGATGAGACAGTAGAATAGATGCTAAGAAAATGGAAAGGATGGTCAGTGATGGAACAGAAAGACTTGTTCCTGGGCAAAGGAACCAAGTGAGCTTCACTATTGTGAAAACCTCTGAACGTTGGGCATGGGGATTTGAGATCACCCCAGCTCCTCCCTGGGCGGGTCTCCCAAAGCTCAGTGGAGAACACTTCTGCTCTCCACATGGAAGAAATGGCTAAGTAAAGGATATTGCAAAATCATAAGAGGGATAGCCTTTCTAGCCTGGAGTCTAGGAAGAAAAAAAATGTTAAAGCAAAAAGGGGAAAATAAATACCTGGGTACTAGTAAAAACGGATACAGTTTGCCCATTCCGTTACTGATACAAATGGGTGAGCTAAGAAAACACACTGTGTTCTCCGATGAGCCCCAGATCCTCATGAAAGAGCACAGGTATGAGCTTACCAGTCTCTAGCAGTTAAATCTGCCAAGTCTCAGCCGTCTCCATCAGTTCATTCTTGAGCTTCTAGTCATGGTAATTCATTCCAGAACACTAAAACTCTTGCCCTTGAGGCTTCCATGTTCTCCCATGGATAAAGCAAGAGCTGCAGTTGAGTCTTCACAAAAGTTCCCATGAAATCCTTGAGTCATCCTTGTTTTTGATTTGGTGTTGTGTTTTTATATTCCTCTCAGTATGGATAGCATGAATTTTTCAATTTGCAAAAGGATTTAATCAACAGCAAATGTTTTGAATCAGATTAAAACCCAAATACTTTAAGAGCTATGTATTTATTCTGTCCTGCTGGGTGCAGTCATTTTATCTTCCTTCTGAAGGGCAATGCAAAGCCATAGATGCTCTAATGAGTTCCTTGCAACAGACAGGTGTGTTAATGGTTAACAGTGATGAACGTTTCCCGTAAAAAATCCTGGGTTCTTCCTTAGAATTTGCCCCCTTCTCCTTGATACATCAAAAAATGGGAAATCATCTCTGAGACCGTTTTATTTATCTGTGTTTTCGGGACAGCACATTTACATACTCACGCAGGCAATCAATATAAGCAAGCCCAGGTCTTCCAAGAATCCTTAATTATACGTCTAAGAATGCATATGTATTCACATGTAATACTTGTGTTTCAGCAGTGTTTCCCCCCACCTTTTTGAGCTGACATGTGCTAAGACTCTTTGAAAGTAGTAAAATCAAGAGTGTAACAGGCAAATGCACAATGAGTTGTAAAATGTGATGGCAAAATAAAAAATTTTTTAAAAGGCTTCAGTCAGTATGATCAGTTAAAAAAAAAAAAAAAAGACAGCCGGCAAACTGTCTATCATGTGATGAAATTTGACAGTAGGGATTATGGCTTTGATGGACCAGAACAGCTAATAGAAGAAGCTGACATTTTTGAAACCCTGCTAATTAAGGGTTCCTTCCTTAATATTAAAATAAAGTCTTTGTCTGGGTTTTATGGTTGGAGAATCAGGTGTTTTCATTAATATATGCCAGTCAGTCTTAATAAGCTTGGAGGGCAGAGGAAGTTATTATTGAGTGACCTTCTACAAAATAAGCATGTTGCTAAGGGCTCTAACCCTGCCCTGTTCAGACTGATGAATCTCATTTCCAATGCAAAAGCTTCACAAGAAATCCAAGTATTCTCTGTGCAATCACAGAAAATAATCCTTGTGTCTCTTGTAATGTCCAGAATTGCCACTTACTACACTACTACTGTACAATGAATATTACAATACATATTATTTTTCTAGCACAATTGTCTACATTTCTGAATTGCCCAGAATAGAAAAACTTATTGTGAAGACACTTGTATTGAAAAGTCAGCTCATTTTAATACTTTTCAAATAGTCATCTACTCTGTTCATGAATTATAATGCTCCGAATACATCTGACAATACTGGCTTTGAAAAGGAGATATGTCTATATTATTACATATTCATTTTCAAATAGATTTCAAACAGATTTTAAACCATTCATTGAAATTCATTGAAATGATAAATTCACAGTTGGATTTTGATTGACTCTTAATCCAATTTTACTTTTGATAAGTTTTCACCCCTCTCTTCCCACCCACCCCCAAACCTTTCTCAACCAATATTTTTTTTTGTTCTGCTGTTGGTTTTTAAAGCAAAACTGATGGGATATGGTAAAACTTGAAGGTTTTGATAACTATATGTAAAGCTTGTCAAATGAACTGGTAAATTTAGTTAAAATCAGTAAAGGACCGCACTCCAGGTGATTTGTCTGATTTCCAACATACCAAGCTTCTCTTATGGAAGCAGATGTGTATTCCAAACGGCTGTTAGTTCACACCTACAGCAAAACTTTGAAAGGGTCTTTCAGTTACCGAGCCATAGCACCATCTCGAAATAACGTGGAAATACGCAGATAGCTAAGGTAGCTGGTGTGGGGTTAAAAGATCACACACCTTTGGCTTTTGTGGTTGCTCACCGTGAACCAGCTGCTCCTTATCTTGAGCTCTTTCTGTCTGTCCCAGAAGGAAAAGTTGGGCAATACCTCTGCTGGATGCATGGTCAGGTGAAAAGACAACAAACCTGCTAAAGTCTCTTTGGAGAAGGAAGGAGCGGGATTCAAAGCTGCACAGTGCACTGTGGGTTTTGTGCTCAACCGTGGGAAACAAAAACCATCCATCATAAAAACAGAGTTGATTACTGTCTGCTAGATATAAGAACAAATAAGATGAGAATCTTGGATTCAGGGCTTAGCGTGGGGGACAGGAAGTTAGCTCAAAGTGTGGCAATTATTTCAGCCTTAGGTTTATAGGAGTCAATTATCTTTGACATACACGCTAGAGAAGAAAAACAACATATGACACTTCCTATAAATGACTTATTGAAGCTGTTTTTCAGTATTTTAAAAGGAAAAATAAAAAGGTTAATGAACATTAGCATAGATCTATCTCCTTAGGGCCCAAATCAATCATCTAGCGTTCGCTTCCCACTGTCCTAAGGCTTATACACACACCACCCCTGCCCTTCGAAGTTCCACCGTAGACCCTGTTGTGTCTTGGATTGTTCCCATCTTCTCATCACAGCCACCTGTCCTTTCTACTTGTCTTGTCTATGTGGAACCAGGCCCTCCCAGACACTTGCGGTTTACATCCACTTCTGGGCTGATCCACGCCAGTGCTTCTCAGTGTAGATTGTGAGTTAGCAGCGTCTACATCACACAGGAGCTTCTGAAAAATACAAAGTCTTGGGCCCTAACCTACAGCTATAGAACTAGAATTTGTAGGAGCTCGTGACACTGCATTTTTAAGGAAATCCCCCAAGAGATTTTCAGCAGTTTAAGAGGGAACGATCTATAATGCTCAAATTACACCTTATCCATATACTATGTTGTGCTGTCAGGTATTTTGTTTTTTTTTTTGCCATATCATTTAACTCTGTCTTCTCACTTCCAAGTGGATTGTAAGCTCCTTGGGGGCAGATGCTAAGTTTTAATGTTTCTTTTTATGCCCATAAGCTAAATTCACTGTCTTACGGAGAGCAGATGGCTGGTAACTACTTGAGTGACTAAAGTCTTTTAATTAAACTGTAGATCAAATCTAAAAACTTAGGTCTCTTATTCTAAAGACATTCCTCTGTTTCAATTTTTTATTCTCTTACCCCTTTTCCCTTTAATACTAATTTCACGGTATTCTAATACCACATGTTCTTCTCCGGGGAGTCTAAGGTTCTAGAGCAACACTGTCCACAAGAAATATACTTCAAACCACGTGTGTAATTTTCACTTTTATAGTAGCCACATTTTAAAAAGTAAAAAATAAGTGAGATTAATTTTAATAATTATTACACTTAATATACCAAATAATATGTAACAATATAAAATATACAGTATTACATTCTTTTCATTTTTTACACTAAGTCTTAAACCTAGTGTTATTTTATCCTTATAGCATAGTCTAATTCAGACTGGCCACATGTGGCTACCATATTGGACTGCACAGCTCCAGAGAATATTCATGGATAAACTCCAGGGGGGTCTGAAACTCCTAAGATGAAATGCCAAATTTTATATGTACCTTACCGGAGCATTTTTCTGGTGAGATAGAAGCTAGAATTTATCAGATTCCCAAAAGGGTTTATTTCCCCCACCACCATCAAACTCCCACCCTCAAATATCTTAAGAAACACAGCACTGCTTTTAGCCCGTGGAACGACTCATTTTCTCTACTTGCCAGTTCTATTTACATTCCCTATTCTAACAAGACTAACTCACAGTCTGTTATTAAACAGTTGTGAATTTAACTTATTCCTTTAAAATAGCACCTAGAGAGTGCTCCGGGTATTGACTTGCTTCATAGAAAATAACCTCAAACACTACCACAGTTGGTAGTTACAACAACCAAAATAAAATAGAAGTGTATTAGGCCTTTTCCTTATGGTAATTCACTAGGAATAAATGATGCACTAGATCCATGTGCCCACATGGCTTTCAGGAAGTTCCCAAGATGTACTAAACCATACCAACAGGAAATGTTCTAGAAGGGTCAGTAACTGATGACAGCACAGAGGATTTTATTCCTTCTTGTTCTCGTCATTGGGTTATGAACTCCAGGTTAATTTGACACCTACTTTCTATAATGGCTCAAGTATTTTCGTAGACCTTGTGATTTTCTTGGATGAGATTTTTTTCAACACCCCCTCACAGTGACATGGAGGAGAGCCAGTTGCTTCAATTATGGCAGCTCTGGCATGACCTAAATCTCAGAAACCAAAATGTCAGTTGAACAAGATCCTCCTCCTGTTTCGCTTTCTCTTCAATCATAACTGTCTCTTGAGATGTACAGATTGTCTTTCTTAAACCTTTCAGGTTTTGTTATTTGTTGCCATCATTGTTTTTCTCAACAGCATCGCTTAAACGCTGTGACTTAGCTCCTGGTGAGGGCCTCCATCGTAGAGTAGCCCCTTTAAAAACAACCAGGTGTGATTAACTCCGTTATTTGTGCGTGAGAAACATATCCAAAGTCTTAGTCCTATAAGCTGCCTTGGTTTTCTACGACTACAATAAAATAATACTATGAAACTTTCAAAACACAAATGGAGGGGCGTGTGGGGGGCTCAATCAGTTAAGCATCCGATTTTGGCTCAGGTCACGAGCTCACGGTTCACAAGTTCGAGCCCCACGTCAGCTCAGAGCCTGGAGCCTGCTTCGGATTCTGTGCCTCCCTCTCTCTCTCAAAAATGAATAAACATTAAAAAAAAAATTCAAAACACAAATGGAAAAGTCAACCCCATAATTATTCCTGTTGTCCTTATCCATTTATCTTTCTTAAAAATAAAAGGGCTGTTTAGAATCAGGGAAAAATTTTAATTTCATCTTAACTTGCAAGTATTTTCTACTTTTTCTTGTTCGTGTTGCCAAACGAAGGACAAAATTCACTCTGAGAATAATAATAAACAAAAATGAAGATATGTTGATACCAAAGTCTGGCTATGTATAACATGCATTTCAATGTGTATCTAGATTTAAATGACAAATATTGAACCATATAAAATTTGAGGATAATGGATTAACTTTGCCAATATCAAGTATTTTATGTTGATTGCTCTCCTTACTACCAAGGTAATGAAGAAGCTTTGAAAGTGACATCTTACTATCTGTGTGATCTTCAGAAAAGGGAGATTGACTTCATTTTCTTTTAAGATTGTTAATCCTTCTTTCTTGGCATCATCTCACTCTTTACTATGATGTAACCTTTAATTGCATCCTTTTTTCCTCTCCAGCACTGTGAGAAACAGTAAAAAGTTGGCCTTTCCTACCCTCCAGACACTTTAAAACTTCAAAACTATAGGAACCTTGTAAAGCCAGGTTTTAAAATTTCTTGATTTCATCACTTTCACAAATCCCTGGGCTCATTCCTGTGACGTAATGTCCCTTCAGTATCGCAGCATTCTCGGGGTTCTTCTTTTAACCAGTGTCTCTTAATGAAAGAAAAAGGATATTGACATATCAAAACTATTGTAGGACCACTGCTTTCATAATACGCGGTGATGGAGAAATACCTGAACCATAGGAAGAAAAAATGAGATACAGTATATAATTTATTTCTTAAGCAGGAAAAAAAAATGGGGGAGACTTCAAAAGTCTGGATCTGTTTTATACCCAGACTACTTCTAGAAGTATTCAGATATGCTCAATTGTATTCTAAGTAATGACCCATCTAACACTTTTGAATATTTAACAGTGTCCTTGATCAATTCAACTGTTGGGAGTGATAGTCATAAAAGCAGCATGCTGTTCCGCATAACTGTGCCTAAATCTGAAGCAGTATCCTCAGTTTGTTGTTTCTCCTTTTGTTCCATTTCTCCAACAGCTTTTTTCTTTTTCTTCTCTGAGAACTAAGAAATCCACTGGAATTATCTTCTGGCACTTCTTAATCAAAGTTCAGAACTAGGTGAGGCTATAGTCTCTTTGGATGCTGTGGTTGCAAATTCTCAAGTCGGGCACTCCAGGGGTTATAGAAAAGCATACAAAAAACAACAAGGAAAAAGTACTTGGCCTCACTGATTCCCAAAGGAGCTGAAATGTTTATTTCTGAAGATAAAATAAACACATGATAGGGTATCTTTTAGCTCAAATTCTTCTAAGGGAGAGCTCTGTTAACATATCTGTAAGAAGAGAGTTGGATTCGTTTTCTTATTTGATGACATTGCAAGGATGTTTCATTCTACCTCATAGTTCTGATATCGAACCTTTCTTTCTTCTTGTTCTACTAATTTATACATGTATTTCTGTAACAGACCCAATGCTTTTATGCGTTTTTCTTCAGATAAGTCAGCAAATACATAGAATGAGACAGAGCAGTAAAGAACATCAAGTTGCTGTCAAAACAGTTCATAAATATTCAGTAGAGTTCTGCAATACGTAGGAAGTTATGAAGATGGCATTAAGATACCAGTAAATCCAAAGAAAACCTATGCTAATCAAGCTATCACATCTTATTATATTTTATTCTTTTATCACTTTATTATCCCTCAATAATATAAATGGGACCCCCAAAAAACTACAAATCCTAACCTGCCATGCTGAGATAGAATTTCCATCTTATCCTGGGTATTTTCTAACCAGGGTCTTACAGTAGATCTGAAAGCCTAACCTGGGAGTTCATTCTCCAAACCACTTGCCACTAACATATTTTTCTCTCAGGTCTGACCTTCTGTCCCAATTTTGCTGCCATCCTCTGTAGGAGTGGGGCCCAGCTGCAAAGCACTCTGGAAAAAGGGCTGAACCCAAAATGCCTCCAGTCCTCCCAGCAATCTCAATGCTCTCAAAAATCTCTTTAAAAAAAAAAAAATTACAAAAGGTTTAGGAAATTGTATGTTAAATGGCAGGTTTTAAGTGATATTTTTTATGTGCTAAAAATGAACGCTGTGTTATTCTTAAGACTGAAATATTTTTAAAGAAAGAAAGAAGCATCTTCCTTAAGCTGTTCCACTATGGAGATGACTGGCAACATTGCTACCTGTTCCTCATTTGTACCCAGCCATCTCAGTCAAAGGGGCACCAAATTCAATGAGTTGCACTGTTAGTACATCGCTGTACTTAAAAAGTATTTGCTCACCCCAGGGGGCCAAGCGAAGGCTATTGACATGCTTGCTTGATGTATGAGAAGACAAATTAGTCCCCCATCCTATCTACCAGCAGGGTACAGTGACCCTACATGGAAAAGTCAACTGAAACCACTGTATAATATATTTACATTTTTTTCCAGGAAACTTCAGAGTTACCAAATCAACTGTGTCTAGTGTGCAAATTGCATGCAAGCTAACAGAATGTGAATTAAATTTGAGGAAAGCCATGGTTTAGCTTGACTATGCAGCTGTCACTAGTTGCTACAGTCTTTTCTGGAGGAATCTATGGTAGCTGTGAGTGGGGAAGCACAGGGAGAAAGGAACTTAAGTGAAATGCTGTTCCTGGATCTGACTGCTTATTACTCATTGGCTCTCTCCTGCCCCTTACACATTCTTAGCTGTTTTCTAACACTAAGCAATATGAGAGAAGAATTTCTCTCTCAGCGTCACAAAGCTGGAGTAAAGATGGACTGAGTGAGCAAGGTTGAAAACATCACTGCTTACTTTTCCTTCTTAGGTTAGAGAAACATCTCAAAGTCCCCTGGGTCTGTGCTTGAGTTTAATAAACTTTTTTTTTTTTTTTAACCACCACATAAGGTGATCGGACTTACTAGAAAATGAAGAGTGTCTCATATTTGCCTCACAATGCAGTTTGCACTAATCAGAAGAGCACAAAGGTATACCTTTCCATTATGTAGGTCATAATTGATGTAAAATAAAATTTCTCCAAATTTCTACCATTAACTTGAAAGGATACTTAATGAAACTATGTGAACATTTGGATAACCGGCTAACCACAGCTCTATCATAGATTGCAGAGAGGGGGTTACAAAAGATGGCTGTATTAAAGAGTTCCTTAAAACTTGTATTTTCCTGGCATTTTTATAGTTCTGTCCTCCATTAAGCTCAGTTGCCTTTTACAGAAGAAGGCAGAAGTCTCAATGCATTCAATAAATACTTATTGGAAATAAATATATTATGGTGCTATATATGGCACCTCATTTTACAGGGCAAATGTTATAATAATCATGCCATGAATAATATAAAAGAACCATCCTACACTTGTTCGAATCAAGCACAGGCCTCAATGTCTATCTTTTATTCATTCAGCAAACATTTGTTGTAGAGCTACTGTGTGTAAGACACTAGTCCTAGTTCTCAGCAGGCAAGTTTTGGAAGAGTTGGTAACTGAGGATGTGAAGATACCCAATTAACTATAGTACCATTGGATTGGAGCTGTATTTATTTTTCCTATTTCAAGGTAACATGAAGTAATGTCTGTTTCCCAAGTAAAGATCCCCAGTCTTGGCTCCTGTGGTGTATTTTGCGACACAGAATTTAGTGGCAGGTGAGTTCTAGCCAGCCTTCCTAAGAGAGAAAAGCAGACAAGGGGTGAGAAAAGTGGTTAACTGAGTTAGCCAGCTGGGCTTACCGCCCTACTTCTACCAGCAAACAGCTGGGTAAATTTGAACAAGCGTTTTTAACTTCTCACCTATTAAATAAGAGGGTATTAATGGACGGTTTGTGAGGTCTCTTCCAGCTCTAAAATCTAATAAAGTGAATTGAAAAGCAGTGTGAGGAATATTAAAAATGCTCGACAGAGGCGCCTGGGTAGCTCAGGCAGTTAAGTGTGAGACTCTTGATTTCAGCTCGGGTCATGATCCCAGGGTCATGGGGTGGAGCACCCTGTTGGGCTCCGTGCCGAGTGTGGGGCCTGCTTGAGATTCTCTCTCTCCCCCTCTTCTCCTTTCCCACTCACTTGCTCTATCTAAAAGAAAAGGAAAAGAAAAAAAAAACTGAAGAAAAAAGAAAGTGCTAGACAAATGTAAGATGTAAGGAGGAGGACTCAAGGCCCATAGAGTTTTGTCGAGCCCCGTATCGTTTTCAGTTTAGTACACCTGCTTTCTCATCTTTTTTTAGCCTAAGAGTCTGAAGGCAAAGCCTCCTCAGCCATGGGGTTGAGCGGGCTGCCTGCCCCTGGCCTGCCGCCTCCATGGCGCTCAGTGTTCTCAACAGAGTAAAGCTAAAGGATGGGAGGAACTCAGAGGTCCCTGCTCAGCCTCTCTGACTGTAGACACACTATCCGAGAAGTGGTAGGATGTCAAGGCAGACTTGGAACCAAATTCTACCTCCGCCATCAGCCTTTTCTACTCTTCAGGTTCTTCTGTGAAACGGGAATTACCGAAACAGTTCAAAAGAGGGTTATGAGGAAGAGTCAAAGAAAAGTATGGAAGGGACTTGTACACGGTGGTCGGTAGCTACCCATAATGTTAGTGCTATAGTTGAGTCTCAAAGCGGGCATCACTCCTGCTGCACCCTCTGATTAAAGCCATGTCCCAAAGCCCCCCCACACACACCGTAAGAACGCCTCACCACAGGTAGGTAGGAGTATGTGTGTCTGGGTGCCATCCTTTCTTATCCGCCAAACAGCAGCAACAACAGCAGGCATTTATTTTGTTGCTTGTTTCTTAAAAAGTAATTTCTTCTGCATGGTTTCACTCGATTTTCAAACTCAGGCCCTAGACAGGTCAAGCAAGTCTTGTTTTCAACTCAGTTCTTAGGGCCCCCGCCTTACACCATTCCCAAGGAGTGACACTCCCAGGGAGGTGGCAGTGGGGGGCCCTCTGTGTAGAATCCGACGTGAGTGGTGCCCCCCAGAATCCTACAGAGTGGCAGGACAGCCACTTAAATGCCAACTCTAAGTAGGAAAGTAAAAACCCAGGGACGTTAAATGAATGGTCCAAGGTTACACAGCACAGGAGGAAAAGATTCTCATCTCCAAGTCAAGTTAGGACTCCAAGTAGTTTATACTTTCCCTTACGCTGTGTGACCTTGAGTGTGACACATACAGAGAGAATTTGATCCTATCATAGTCTTTGTCCACTATTAGGCTTCGGGGTATCCTGGTGGAAGATCCCTTGGGGTCACTGGAGGACGGTGACACAGCACACTGTGACTCAGTCTTGCTCTAGCTGTGCTGTCCGTGGCACATCCATTCTATCATGGAAAGGAAATGCCTGCACACCCGAGCAAAGCAAGCTGTGGAGACAGCGGCCTACTCCTCCTCGCCGTAAGACTGACTTGCATGAATATTCAATAGCCAGCACCCCTAAAAAATCTATTAATCTCCCACCTGTGTTGTCATCTTATCACAATCTGTGGTCTGTGCCAAAAGGCACATTGCAGTATTAAAGGAAGACTCGGAGTTTGCGAAGTGACAGAAATATTTATTAAAGTGCTGCAGTCGGACTCCGTGCAAAATGAGAGTGACTTCCTCATATTCACTAATCCCCAAACAAAATAACCATCAAGAAATATTAAAACACACATTTTATTAGTTTCATTTAATTTCTTAATTGCTCAAAGTCAGTTTACCCATTTATTGCTGTGTGAAATGCTTAGAGGCAAGGCGCACATTAAAGGGATTATTTCCATGTAATCCCTCCCTCCCAGAGGGTAGGAACTGATCACTTATGAATCCTGATTTACGCTCTGTAACAATATCAAATGGAGGAAATAGTTATTGTAAAATGATGGAGTCAGTAGTCGGGTAATACAGTAGGAGAGTGTAATTTAATAGCAAAGAGAAAGTACCTCATTTTCGGTAAAAGTTATGCGAGCCTTTTCAGGAATAGCTATTAACCAAACTGAATTTAGCCTTCCATTTTTCTGGCTATACCTCCGTTAATTGATAGATGTTGAAGATGGGTAGCCTGTTACGATTTTAATCAAATGGTGTCCGGGAGTAGATGTGATCGTTTTGCTGGGACTTGGAGTTCTGGGGATAATAATTGCTCCGGGCATTATGCTCTCTGTGACAGTTCGCCCACTGCTGACCTTCCTTCTTGGAAGAAAGAGCGTAGGCTCTCAGGTGGAATTTGGAGGGATGCTGCAAATCCCCCAGGAAAGGGAGATGAGGTAGCAAGGAGTTATAGGGACATATCCACCAACAAACAGGAGAGTCTGAACTTCTGGCACGTGGGTGCATCATAGCTGGCCTGAGACCATTAAACCCCCGAGGACTAGGGAAACCCATCAGGGACCCAGGAAAGAGCTTTTTCTTGTTCAGTTGCTGACACATCTCTCCCTGTCATAGTAGCTGTAACCCAATGTTATTTTAGGAGCGTTACTGCTCTTCTTGGAAGGAGGTAAGAATTATACCATCAGAAGAGTACAGAGGTAAAGCCAATCCCTTAGACAGCACACAACTTCTTAGAACAGCATACAAGCTAGACAGGGGCCACGCCTCACAGCATGGAAATAAGGCAGTGCCTCCATTTCAGCTGACCCCCTTCTGATATCTGTTGTTCATTCCCTACCTGTAGAATCAGCCTGATACAAAAAGTATACAAAATAAAACATTTTCTCCCTCAAGGAGATTTGTACCGTGTATCTTATTGGAGTGAAGGCGAAACAAGCTGATACTGGCAGGAAAAAAAAAAATGGTGGGTTCAGACCCCAGCTGACCTCTTTCACATGGAAGATTCTCCATATGATACCAAACTAATGAGTAATATTTAATGAAAACATGGTGCCTTTGCATCTATTTGTAAGCAGCACTTCTTCCATCTAAATTTTACGTAGAAAAAAGCTGGTATGTATAAATACACATCTTGGAATTCTGTGTATTTTAAGGAAAATACTCATCCGCTATCTCTGGCTGTTTCTCTACAAAGCCCAAACTTCTCAATAAGAAAACCGTAGGATTCAGTCAATCATCCGGTTGACACCAAACATGCAAGTATTTGATGATGCGTGGATAAAACAGCTGAACGAGAGAGGCAGACTCATCCACATTTCCCAGAATGTTTTGGCTTTATGCAAACAACAGTACATGCGAAAAAAACTGGGCTCAACAATCGCTAACTAAAGACCTACAAAAACAACCTTTGTCTTTCACCTTCAAGAATCCCTAAGCACTTAAGGATAAAGACTGAGAACCAGGATGGTTTCTGGGGTCTGCACCTATTTCCTTTCCTGCTCAAGATCTGAATCACAACCCTGCTGAATTTGAAAACGGAGAAGCTGTGACACCTTTCTTTCCACCCTTTCTCTTCCCCCTCTAGGTGGAGCTGACAGGCAGCAGCGTCTTTGACTATGTCCACCCGGGGGACCACGTGGAGATGGCAGAGCAGCTGGGCATGAAGCTCCCGCCTGGGCGGGGTCTCCTCTCGCAGGGCACCGCTGAGGATGGGGCCAGCTCAGCATCTTCCTCCTCCCAGTCGGAGACCCCTGAGCCAGGTGGGAATTGCGATTCCATCGTGTGGGATGGTGGGCAGGACCTTTGCCAACGATTGCACTCGAGTTGCCCGTGTGAAGAGACTATAAATAGGTCTAATGGTATTTAACAATTCCATGCAGCTTTCTGTCCCATGCAGTAATTAAATAAGGAGGAGATTTGAAAATAAGGAGACATTTTAATAAGTATAATCCTGAGATCTAATTTCAGTTGAACAATACATAGAGAAGGTACTAGTTCCTTTAGTTTCTCTTTCAAATTACTAGAGGGAAAAGGTTCAGATTTGGAAAGCCCTCTTCCTTTTATTGTCACCATGGCTAAATGTAATGCATTTATTTATTATTCAGCAAAATCTATAATAAAGGTTCCTTGGATATTAGCTTGTAGAGAATTAAAAATATTAGGGACTTGCAGAAATCTTGGTTTCTTTCTTTTTCTTTCTTTTTTTTTTTTTTTTTTTTTTGTAAGCATCAGAAGGTACTTGAAAGATGTGAACAGATAAATTAAGGCTAAAAAGAAAACAGAAATGGCTACATTTTAAACTGCCTTTCCACCCTCAGTATTTAATTAGATCAATTGTATAGAGGAATGAACAGAGGTGACATTCCTCATTGGGATTCCTTCCAGGACTCTTATAGACTTTGCATTCAGAATGTTCCCATTTTCATTGTGTTGTACTGATGATAATTTAAGTATTAGGGGAAAATCCATTTATAAATTAAACAAAATGACTTGATATCCATCAGTCCCCTAGTTCATCAAGCTGTTCAAACACGGGGAAGATTGGCTGGTCGGCCTGGGTCTTCCGAGAGCGCTGGTAATTAGATCTGCGAAGGATTTATTCTTTGCTGATTGGGGCTTTAAATTAATTGAAGTTCCACATTTGTGGTTTTGTCCTTTTTGTACTTTTTTAGAGGAGATATTTCATATTCTTGTGTGGTGGAGTGCTTGGCCAAGCAGCAGTGGTTTAAATGTTAATTTTTCTCATGAGAAGTTTAAGATTTTTAATGAATCAAGGCCTGATTTGAAGTGCAAAGTTTTATTTGCTTACTTGGGAAATTATTTTTGCACTCTTTAAAGATGCTTGTACTTTACTTGATATGTTGTTTTAAAACAGCTTTGCAACGCAAACTGGTTTTGTAGGAAGAAACATGGGGGAAAAACCTGTCTTAAGATTAATAATAAAATAATTCTAAGAAAATACTTAAATTTGACCTGCTTAAAAATAACCACAGTATGTTTGCTCACACAGAAGGGGGGAAAAAAATAACCTATTTACCTGTTTGGAAATATGTTGATTCCATCTAAAATCAATTCATGTTTCCTTGGCTAAGTTATCTGCAGCTTCTAGGACACCATTCTGCAACACTGATGAGCCTCTTTCTCCAATGAGCACCAGACATGAGAAGAGAGAGTATTTGAGACTACCCTTGGCCATTTACAAATGAAAATAATTCGTTCACAGGGAAGTCATACATTCTTCTAGCGTTGCTCACTGACTTCACTGAATAGATATGTCAGTGAGATCATTCAAACTGCTTTTGGTCATTAGAATATTCCTATCTGGGCAGATTGGAGAAGCAGCACATGAAAATAGGTTTTTACTCTTCCTTTCTGGATGATGGATTGGGAAACCTGGCAGCTCAGGACTGTCCACACTCAGTGTGTAAGAGTTCAAGTTTATGAAACCCTTGTTTCCCTGACTGACAAACTCTCAAGTTGAGAAGATCTCCAGCCTTCCCCCTGGGCAGCCTTCCCTCTCCGTCAAAACCAAGGGCTAACCTTCTGCCCCAGTAGGAAGCTCAGACACCTCAAGGCTGCCCTCCCCCCCCCCCCCCCCACTGGTGCACAGCTCCAAGAGAAAGTTCTCTGAATATGGAGCCAAAATCTAACTTGGCTCCCACTGACCCCACATCTGTCCTCTGGGGATCGCATTTCAGATCTCATTTCAAATCTGCTTCCTCACCATCCTAGCCTCTCAAATACGTGAAGTCAGATACACCAGATTCTCCCTCCCTCCGTCCTGGCTTCCTTCTCCTTTTCAGGTCAAACAGCATGGAATCCTACAACCGTTTTCAGTGGCATGTTCCTAAGACCCCCACCACCCTAGTCACCCACCCCCGGCTGCGCTTCAGTTTGTTAGTGACCCTCTGAGAACTCAGTGAAGTCCTCTAGATGTATTCTGACTAGGACAAAGCAGAGGGGCAGTCCTCTTTCACAGTTTAGGCTACTGTACTTTTCTTGAGACAACCTAAGGTTGAATTAGGTCCTCTTGGCAGCCAGGTCACACTGTTGATTCATATTGAGCTTCATGTCTCCCCAAACACATGTTAAGGGTAAGTAACTTGTCACTTGGAAAAGATTTTGATCGGGAGAAAAAAAACAAACCACAGCCTGTAAACCAGTTCTGCAGGGATATCTCGAGCTCAGGTCAAAATCAAACTGGTTTAAGATTGATTATAAGAACTCTGATCAATCCCATGCCTTCCACGAAGCCCCAGGATACATAAAACAACTCTAGGCACACTGTTAGAACTCAGTTCCCACTTAGAATCTTTTAATTCTGGATATTAGAAGAATAACATATCTCCTTTAAAGTTACTGTGTCGTTCAACATTGAAGTGTGATTGACAATCTCCTTGGTTTCTTTCCCGGCCCTCCCAGCCTTCTTTGAGCCAGCCTAACTAGTAAAATTGGAAATTCTGCTTTCTACATTTCTTAACAGCCGGGGCTCATTAGTGACAGTCGTGTAAGAAGGGTTTCTCTTCCTTGATGAAGAGTCTATCTCTTACTATTACAAAATGTGAAACTTACTTTGCCTTAAAAATCTGTAGCCTTGGTTATTTTCAACTTTAGGCTTAAAAGGCAATTAGACTGACTGCTCAAATACTGAAAAGCAGCTCAAGGTGCTACCTTTAACTAAATATCTTCACTAATGCAGATCACTGCTCCAAGGGAATTACTTAAAAAGTTCATGTCAGGCACTACATCCCAAAGCTGCTTATGTTTCTTACAGGCTGAAGGAATTTTAACAAGATTTCCTAATTCTTAATAATATGAGGGGACATTTTTGAAGACTTGTTCATTGCATCGTAATCTTTTAAACGATGATGAAACACAGATTCTTTTTTAAATAGTAGTGTAATTTTGTTGGAAAGGGGATATCAATATGTGGTGATTATGAAAATGAAGGTATGGACTTCTTCAGAAGCCCTGATGTGTTCAGTGTAGCATTACTAAATGACTGAAATCTAAATAACATTTGGCATTATAATAAAAGGAAATAAGTGACTAAACCAGCCTAACAGGCAGTGATACTGTGCCGTAATAAGAATTCTGTTTCTTTGAACTCCCAGCCCTGTGACTGTCTTATCTTGAACCAGTCTCAAGATAATGGCAGGGGGGGGGGGGGGGAGGAGGAATCTCTTGACTATTGGAAACCCAAATAAATATTTGATATGTATGCATCGTTAGTCACAGTTGAAGTAAATACGGTATTTCTTTTAGAGAAATCTTAAAGCAGGCAGAGGAAAAATACATGAGAGGCCTTGTTTGAAAAGTTAGACCGTTCTAGAGTGTCTGCCTGTGTAGGTCTAAACATTTTGGAAGAGCTGGTATCAACCTGAGGCTCCTGAAACAGGGGACAGGGGGAGCATACAACCTCTGGGACCTGATGGGACCTTTTCTTTTTCCAGATCTGCATGTATCTTTTCATTACTTTCAATGATTCTGTAATCTTGGGATTATGAGTGCTATCTTCTTCTCTTAATACATCTCAGTGCTGCATCTTTTAAGTGCTTAATAAACAGAAGAGCAGCTCCTTCAAAAAATCTGGAGGAACTTTAAAAATCTCCTTATTTTGAAAGTGTTATATTCCTTAAGTGAGGTCATAAAATTGGGTTTTATTCTTTTTTTCTAATTATAAAATTAACTCATTCTTATTGTAAAAAGTTTAGAGAATGCAGAAAAGAATAAAGACCACCAAAAATCCCACTACCCCAAAATGACCACTGTTCGTGTGCGTTCTATGTTTCCTATCTTTCCAGATCTTCTATTCCTGTATACATATATAAGTATGTAGTGGTTGGGGGGGAGCGGGGTCTCTGTCTGAAATAAGATAACATACAGGCTTCTGGTAATCTGCTTTTCCACTTAACCTCCCAGGCAACTTTCTCTGTCCCGTCTCTCACTTTAACATAAAATGTCCTTTCTGTCTCCAATGGTTTGTTTCCCACTAGCTAACAATCAAGTCCCAACTGTAGGAGCCCTGGTGGGAGTAACATACCTGGGCCCTGCTTCAGAGGGAATTCAGCCAGGACAAGAGGTTCTTGCAGCTTATTGAATGGGTACGAGCTCATAGAGAGAGAAATCGATACTGCACCAGGATTTAGACAATTTAGCAAAATGTATGAGACAGTACTTTTGGTCAAGAATAACTATAGCAGCATGGTTAACCATTGATTGTCTAACGTAGAGGTTACTGCGCTCTGTCTCAAGTTTCAGGCAGACCTACCCTGTTATGGGGGGGTTAACATCATCATCTCATAGTATGATCTTTACGCTATTATGCCTACTCTATATCCTGAATATTTTAAAGACAAGCAGAACTGAAGCAGTTGAGTACTTGCCTGCATGGAAATAATCTGCATTTTCTACTTATGCGTCTGTGCTGTGGTAAATTTGATCAGCACTTGATTCTACAGGAACACAATTCCTCCGAATTCATTAGACAGTGTTCACAATAAGTGATGTAATTAGAGGAATAAACGGTTAGGAGTAACAATAATGAATGTAAAAATTTATCTGAGGATCAGGTTGCTATTTTGTTTCAAAAACTGCTTAGATATGAGATACACTTGTATCTTTAAGGGTGAATTATTTACCATCTAATGTACTATTGGTGGGGGTGGGGTGATGTTCTTTGATTCTTTTTGTTGTTGTTGTTGTTCAAGTTTCCTATCAATGAACTGAATTTAGAAGTCAGGCAAGGGAAACCATCTTACTAACCCCACATCCAACCTCAGTCCCCAGACAATGTGACTGTATCTACAGCACTTTCTGCTGTACTGCAAATGTCAAACAGAAGGTGTAATGGATTTAATATTAGCGCTGGCCAAGGTGTTGAGGGAGCTGTTAATAATGTCACTCCAGTTATTGATCTGAAGCCTTTAAAAATCAAAGAAAAGTGAGAGATCCCCTACTGGGGAAAGGCACACAGTGACTGGTTTTTATTGCCAATATATTTCTACATATAGAGTGGCAACTTTCTGGAATTATGTTATCACCATTAATCTCTGTGAGATTTTTGAAGTCGTTATATGGTAAGATAATATCATGGAGACGGCTCCGCATGCTAATGCTAAAAGACCAGACCGAGTTCTTTTAGATATCAACAGCTTAATAATTTGCGTGGTGACTACAACATTCAAGTTGTCAAACGTAAGACGTTTATTAGCACTAGATTTACTCTTGATGGCAATGTTGGAGCCACTAGAAGTGTAATATACAAACCGTAGAGTCACTAGCGTGAGTTACTTTCTACTTTTGCCTTTCTAAAACTCTGACTACACCAAGTAACTACAAACCATGTGGTGACTCACTTGAGATGGAAATGAATTTTGTTTTGCAATATGCGTACTTTTTCAGGAAACTGCTAATCCTTCAATCTGAATGGCAGTTTGCCTGCAATGAAATTTCTGCTTTCCATGGTCCCCAACTAATAAATGAAATTAAAATGTATAATTTATGTTGAATGTTTATCAAACTGTAAACACACATTTAATTCCTTTCCATATTCATACAATATAAGCAAAGATAAATCCACCAGATAACGTACCACGGTTATTTCTGATGAATCGCATATAAAATGCATCTCTACTGTAGCCGTAGCCATGATCCAGACTAATTCGCAATTAGCCAAAACTGGCCTGCCTCCTGTTAATGCCCATGTGCACATGTATGTGTCCAATCTAGTAGTCAGAAAGCAGCCTAACCAAAACGAATCTTTTCATAACCCAAAGAGATCATCACTTATGCATAAATTCAGCTTTTATCCAAAAAATTACATATGCAAAATTATTTCCCTTAGCTATAGCACTGTTATTTAGAAATGAAATAGAAATCCTCTTTTGCCATCCCTGAATGAAGATGACGCATATGCACTAGAAACAAGCCAGTGCCATTCCAGAGACTGACTTGTCCAAGTCAGTTCTTCTTTTGCCTCAGACACACTACCCTGATGCAGTACCAGTGTTTTTCATGCAGAAAGTAGACTCTCTTTATTTTTTTTTTAATTTTTTTTTAACATTTATTTATTTTTGAGACAGAGAGAGACAGAGCGTGAATAGGGGAGGGGCAGAGAGAAAGGGAGACACAGAATCTGAAACAGGCTCCAGGCTCTGAGCTGTCAGCACAGAGCCCGACGCGGGGCTCGAACTCACGGACCATGAGATCATGACCTGCGCCGAAGTTGGATGCCCAACCGCCTGAGCCACCCAGGCGCCCCGAAAGTAGACTATTTTTAAATGTCGCTTTTATCCCCAGCTATGCTAAACAAGATCACCTGGAACTTCCACAAAAGGGAATCAGTATTTTCCAGGGCTCTTTTCCAGGGCTCTCTTCTGGCATGCAAGGCCTAGGCACACATCACCTTCATTTGTGTGTTCTCACACTTTTGTGAGCTTGTCTGTGTGTGATGAGGACATTTCAAAGCGACCTTATACTTCGAGGATCTTGCCTGAGGGAGCCAAAGAAAAGTCAGGAAAATCTCTTCTCCCTACCAGTCTGTGCTGGCCTGGGACCTGAGCTCTGCCCTTCTGGGCTAACCTCCAGATCACACAGCTTCAGTGCAAGGCATTCTTCTGGGGCTTTTAATCATCAATTGACAAAGCCAGCCACTTGTTTTGTTTGTTTTAGTGAAGAGGGACGGATCATCCCTCAGCAAGTTGTCTTGGGTTTCATTTCAGAAACTCTGCAAATGTACCCCGTATCACCATAGGTAAAGAAAAGTCAAAATTATGACCTAGAAAGCTATATGAAATAACTGTTAAAAATAATGGGTTGTGGGGCGCCTGGGTGGCGCAGTCGGTTAAGCGTCCGACTTCAGTCAGGTCACGATCTCTCAGTCCGTGAGTTCGAGCCCCGCGTCGGGCTCTGTGCTGACAGCTCAGAGCCTGGAGCCTGTTTCAGATTCTGTGTCTCCCTCTCTCTGACCCTCCCCTGTTCATGCTCTGTCTCTCTGTTTCAAAAATAAATAAACATTAAAAAAAAATTAAAAAAAAAAAATAATAATGGGTTGAAAAAATTGACACCTCCAAACCCATGTTGGTGACTCCCTTGGCTGCAGGAGAACAGCCTCTCTTTTGTTCCCAAAGAAGATGTTGGATCTCACCATAGCTCTGCTTGCCATTCTGAAACAAACTTTCTCTTCCAGAAGTTAAATCACAGTTGTTGCAACTCAAAACAAAGGGCAGCTTTTCCATAAATTAATATAATGGGATCCAAGGGTTATCAAATGGTTTGTTCAATAATAGAAACACGGGACTCTTATCAAAATACACCATAGTTTCACTCCATTTGTATGTAACATTTTTTTCTAAACCGTCTACTGAAGGTTTAGAAGATCAATTTTTGCAACCCATTATTTTTAAGAGTTATTTTATATAGCTTTCTAGGTCATAATTTTGACTTTTCTTTACCTATGGTGATACGGGGTACATTTGCAGAGTTTCTGAAATGAAATCCAGGACAACTTGTTAATGGGTGATCTGTCCCTCTTCATTAAAACAAACAAAAAAAGTGCTGTCTTTGTCGCTGGATGATTAAAAATCATAGATTCTACTTCTGGAACTCTTGCCTTGAACAAAACACAAGTTATTTGCTTTTAATACATATCACTGCACAGAAATTTCATCCCTGTCCAAATTATACGATTCTGAATTCTTCATCTGCACTAAACAGCAGATTTACGAAGGATCAGTTACCTGGCATTGACTGAGCTTTGCAGGGTGCACAGATCAGAAGAGGCAGAACTAGCTGGAAACCATTTCCACCCCTAGTGAGCAATTTACTCATGATTGCTTGGGGAAAATACTGGAAATATTGCTTCTGTGTAAAGTTTGCAACTTCCAGTTGTCAGCCCTTTGCCAAGCATTTATTCCCGGGTACAGCTTTTAGAAGCAAAGCACACTCAGGCCACTGTTGACATGGTTGGCACTCATATCCTGCTTCGGGTATGCAGAGCACAGAAACCACTAATTATAGGAGTTAATTCACACACTGTCCCTCTGAGGCAGGTCAGCGTGTTATCCTTATTTTACGGATGGGGGAGTGTCAGGGGGGAAGTGATGGAAATTCCAAGTGGCTTGGCACAAACCACACAAGTTACTTCAGTAGCCAAGGTTAGAGTTGGGGTAGGTACAAAGCCTAGGAACTGGATGGAGAAAGGACAGAAAACCCTGTTAGCAGACCTTGGAGAGCAATTTTCTCCAAGAGGCTTCTGACATCCAGAGAGAAACCTAACTATCCCCTTATGCACATATTTCATCAGCTAAACCATCTTTTTGTTAAATATAGTCTCTCAGCTCTCAGGTAGATAAAATCTTCCATCTACTCCTTTGCCCTGCCTTCATCCCTACACCGAAGCACCTTATACCACAATAAACAGTAGCATCTGAATCAATTATAGGCAAAATTCAGCCCCGAGTCTCTTGGTCCACATTAGCTGTGTGCCTCCTCAGCCAAGGGCACAGCCAAAATTGTCTCTCTGCATTTGGCCTCTGCTCTGCCTCAGGCTCTGGGCGGCTTTTCCAGGCTTTTCCTTTCAGGACCAGTCTTCCAAGGCAGGCGTGATGTGGCAAGAGAGCAAGAAGAAAAACGGAGTCCATCAGGAAGGAGTCAGTCAGATCCTCCCAGAGGTATCTGCTCATGAAACACAATCATGGTTTCTTGGGACCCATGGGAAACACCACCTAGCTTCTGTTGACAAAACTAGCTCGAGAGAGGGAAGAATTTGTGTCCTTTCTCTAGTTGTTATTAATTAGAGTGAATTCTTATTCAAGATCCAGGCCCACCTGATATCAGAGATTATGTAAACTGTTCAGTAGCCATTGATTGCACATCTGTCATGTGTCACATATTACACAAAGTACTGAGGCAACAAAAATGATGCTCCCTGCCTTCCAGGAGCTGACCATCATGTGAGGGGGACATGTTAATACAATATGCAGAAGTGTGATGATGACAATCTGGACACTGTGGTGTATGAGGAGGGTAGCACTGTATTACAAGCCACTGCTGTTAGCAGTCTTGGGAGAACTATCTCAGGTTTGAAACGTCAACCCTGAAATTAACAGCCCATGAATGTTGCTTGTTTGGGAGCAAGTTGCTCTGACAATGGCCAAATATACACATGACTGTCAGGGACTTTGATGCACAGGGTTGTGGGCTTCGGGTTGTGTTTTATTTAATTAACCTAAAAAAATGCCGGCTGCATGATAGGTTCACAGGAATATCAGTTCCTCAGGTTATCGATCTTTTTAGCTACATAGGAGTGTTCTGAATGGGAGGTGCTCCCAAACAGTCCCCCTTCCACTGATTTCGTTAACAATTTCAGGAAATGCTAGCTTTGGAAAAGTGTCCTGACTTTTTTTAGTTTTTTCTACTCAAGATATAATTTGTTGCTAATATTCTAGGATCATTAATGATGATACTAACAAATAGTTTTTGTCATGTGTTACCTCTGTGTTACAGTTATAAGTTACAGGTACAAGTTACTGTGTTACAGTTACAAGCGTCGGCATGTCTCACACTGACCCTCAAGCAAAACTAGAGATAGTAAATGGTTTGCTTCACACCAGAGTAGACCATGGCCCTAGGATCTGAACTCAGGTTATGTGTTTGGGGCACTTTGCCAGGTGCTTGTAGAAAACACAAGAGGTGGAAGATGTGACATCTGCCCTTAGAAAACTGATCATCCTCAGAAGACCAACACACAACAACCAGAGAGACAAGAACAACAATAGTGCTGCTATTTTGTGAGGCATAAAAATGGCAGGTGGTATAAGAAATCAGGAAGAGGCTCAATGACTATGGATGGCTTTGATAAGGAGGGATGACTCACATGTACTGCATGAAAACCAACCTAAGAGCAAAGATGTAGGGATGATCTTCCAGGAGAATCATCCCAAGTGGCACAGTGGGATGCATTTGGGAGGCAGGAAGGAGCCCTGTCTTCCTCACTGAAACAAAGGTGCATGCCCGTCTAGGATGGAGCCCAATCCTAGAGGAGTGCCAGGGAGAAGCATATGAGATTGGTATGGTAAGTTCTGGGTATAGCTTATTAAACAGAGCAGTGACCCAATGAAGACACTATTTCATCACTTAAAAATACAGAAATAAATTTGGAATTTAGAAGGATCTTCCCCTGTGGGTCACATTGTACAACCACTTGTGGACTCTCGAATCCCTGTACAACAAAACTACTAATATTCATTGAATGGTCACCTAGTGTCAGACACGCTGCTAAATCCATTATATGGATTACCTCATTCATTCGTCACAAAATACTATGAAGAAAGTATCATTGTTTTCCCATTTTACAGATGAAGAAAAGAAACTGAGAAAAAAATTTTAATGTATAAAAATCATATAGTTAGTAGGTGCAGAGCCTAGGTACCAGAGTTTCCATTATTAACCATTCCATCAAAGTGTTTCTCAGCATGCCATCTAAAATAGCTGTCCAACCTCAGCTGAGACTATACCCTCCATCCTTCCTAGGCAGCTCTATTAGCATATTCTTCCAATATTATCCTGATTCCTGTCTACAGGTAACTTATTATCACTGGACGTGATACCTGATCCTTTATTTTATCAAGAAAGTGCAGGATGTGTTGAATAGAGTAGACTGGAAGTAAAGGAAACTATTCAAGAGGCTATTTCTTTCTTTTTTTTCTTTCTTTCATTCTTTTTTTTTTTTTTTTTTTGAGAGAGAGAGAGAGAGGGAGAGAACGTGCATGAGAGGGGGCATGGAAGAGCAGAGGGAGAGAGAGACTCTTAAGTTGGGCATGGAGCCCAACTTGAGGCTGGATCTCACAACCATGAAATCATGAGCTGAAATCAAGAATCAGATGCTTAATTGACTGAGCCCCCCAAACACCCCAAGAGGTATTTCTTTCATCCAAAAGTAGTGAGTAGACCTTGAGAGGAAATATTGAGAGGCCTTGTAATGGACCTAAGATAATAGAAAAATATAGAAATGTACCTGTGGTCAGTCTTTAGCCAGGAGCTAATAATGGTTAATACTCTAGAAATTATTCAAGTCTCAGGCTTTCAGATGATTAGGATTGATGATACCATCTGTCCACGCTTACTTTTTTTTTTATCAACTAGTAATAAAATCTGGAAAAATTTTAAAATTACATATGCTATTGATCATAAAATATTAAGATATAAATTCTCTTAGGGTTCAAAGCTGTTCCTCTTTACAGTTTATTAAAGTATATCATGTGCCTTTGGTAAAATATCAGTCTATAGGTCAATGCTTCTTACTTGTCAGGGGATTTCCTCTCCAAATAAAAATACCAGTAAGAACAATGACAAAATTAGTGACATCATAAAGAATTAAAACTCTGCTTTCCTGGTCCAACCATCTGTTTAAGTGGAGCAAGTGTTAATGTTGGAGGAGGGTCAAAGTCTTCTGTTGATCCACTAAATTACTGTTAGTAAAAATGAGGCAAAATTTTGTATAATTGATAAAAGAAAAATGAGTTAAAAATTTGACTAATATTTAGGGAAATACTTTCTATTTCACAAAAGCAGTATAAAGTTATAAAAAGTATAAGCCAAATAATCTAGATATGTAAAACATTCATTCATTCATTCATTCATTCATTCATTGTTTTACTCATTCGATCAATCATTATTTATTGCATGTGCATGGGCCAAGCCCTGTTCTAGTTCTTGGGATATACCAGTTACCAAGAAGGTCCTTGCTCTCACAGAACTTGTATGTCACAGAAACCACCAGACGAAAAGGAATCAAAAGGATCTCTATTGAAAGAATCAGTATGGAGGTCTCCATTTTATCAACCAGAGGTAAATCTATACATCAATTTGTAATGGACCTCCTGGCCTCTACTTTCTAGAATGCAGAGCAGACACAGATTCCAAGCCAGTACTTCCAAAATGTGTTCCTTGTAACTGTCCTGTGAGATGCTCTTTATTAAAAGGATCCCCCAGTTAAAGAGCAGAAGAAAAAGCTTCATAGCCTATCTTCTCATTGGTGATTAACAACAAGCATTAACTTATGAAGAGTTGAAATTTGTGTCATCAGTAAGTCTATTTTGTTTGAATTCGTCTTTCCCAGTTTATTTGATTATGGGAAGCTTTGTTTTAGAGAAACTCCTTATACCCCAGAAACACGTGATTAAGCACACACTCTTGCTTCTGCTAGCTAGATCCACTCCTTCCCATCCATGCCAGTCTCTTCTTCCAAGACCCTCCTGTGCAAGCAGCATCACTGTCCAGCCACTCAGCTCAGAGGTCAAATTATTGAGTTCCTTTGATAGTTCTCCCAAGTATCTCCCATCAGTGTTCAGAGCTTCAAGCTTTCCTAAAGGTGAGCTCATAGGAGAATCTAGTTCCTAATTAACTGTGAAGTTTTAGGTCAAGACCTGTCAGCTCCAAGTTTCATGGTTTTTAGAGCAGCCCTGGGCTTTCCTTTGCAGGGTCTCCTATTCCTCTTTTACCCTGCCCTTTCTATTCTTCATTTACACAGGCAGAGCACAAGTCTCTGGTTTCCCATACACCATAGTGATACACTGATAGGTTATGGTGAAAGAGTATGATTATACCTTCCCAGACCTCTGTACATGGCTTCCTCCCCTGAGTGATAACCCCAACCAGTTACCCCTGGTTATAGATACAAGACCCCATGTGAGAACTGTGGGACAGGAGACACAAGAGACATCAGTTACTAGATTGTTTTGTCTGACTTGTAGCGAATTAATTCACTTGAATTATCTATATGATGGATTTTAAAAATCTGCAGTCTTGTTAACTTGAAGGTTACTCTAGTAACTGTTAATGACATATGAAGATGACAGGCCTAACCCAAATTGTAGGACACAGTCCTTAAACTATTTCTGTAGCAGTTGCAAATATATAAGGACACAGGGTCTTGGAACCAGACAGCTTGTGTTTCTGTGTTGAACTCCTGCCTCTGTCACTTGCTAGAAATGTGACCTCGAGCAAGTTCATTAACTTATATGTGCCTCAGTTTGCCCATTATAAAATTTTAGTTCTCTGGTGTAGATTGGAGAATGGAGTGGGAATAATCACCTGTTGGTTTTAACTTCAAATAAATTAGCACATTAACATACCTTATAAGGGTGCTGAGTTTATACATCTAAAATGCTTAGAACAGTAGTATGGCACATCATAAATATTCAGTGAGTATTATAATTATTGTTAATCATGTTGAGCTAATTATTATCTTATTACCAAAGTTATTCCTTATGGAAAAGCTAGCCAAGGGTTAGGTGACATAAAGTTGGCATCTTTATATGTAAGGCTCGAATTTGGACTTCATCGATGCCATGTTCCAGTTATCTGACTTAAAGGGCTCAGATTCTACATGGATCGCAGCACCCAACACGTGTGCTTTTGAAAATTGCCTCCCTCCCTCTTTTCCCTTCTTCCCCTCTCCCCTTAGTTGGAGTCCTTTTGGAAAGGCTGTATTTAAGAGGAAAGATTCTTTTGGAAATGCCTACTTTACCTTCCTCTAGATTCTCCAATATACAAATTCTGTCTTGCAAATTCACTTTTTTGTGTGTACTCAGTTTTCTTAAAACATAACAGAGGCACCTAATTCTTATTCTCAGAAGTCCGCCCCACTCTTTCTGGATTCTGAACACCAGAGTATGCCTGCTGACTTCCCCTTTTCTAAGGTTAGCTTGGAGGCTGGCCACTTCCACTTTGGAATAGACCTTGATGTTGGTCTCCCAAGGTTTACAGCTTCTAGCCTGGCCTATTAAAATGTGTTCTGCTTATGACCCCATGATTTAACCCATGCATAGCGTGTATGATGTGCTTGACTTATGTTTTCCCTCTTTATCTGGCTGGACCATTGTGATGTCCCCACAGCCACAACACGGATCATGCTCCACGAAAGACAAAGCAACACAACACTGGAGGTTAGGTCTCCACAACCTATGGCTCCTTTTACTATCCAATCAGCTTTGGACCCTCTGGTCTGTACTGAAGAACAGGGTGGAGGTACTCAGCTATTTGTTTGAACTTTAAATGAATCAATTGATTTTGTGCAGGAAGACTTCATTTCATCACTAATCTTAAGAACTGAAGATTTGGTGGAATGCGCCTGTAAAAGCAAGAGAGACGCCCAGATGCCCTAGCCATAGGTACTATATATGGACTTAAATAAATAAATTAAGAAACTCATTTCACATAGGCCACCAGGCAGTCATGACATGTTAATGACTTTTAGTCACCACCAACCTGGACCAAATTCAAGCCAATGACCTATGGGTGAAAGGCTCTATATATCCCATTACCAATCCCCTGAGCCATCCCATCGCCCCTGACAAGGTCTTTTATCATACCCAGTACAGTGCAGTACGATAGTCCAAATTCCTTTACCATCAGAAAATCTTCTTCCATTTAAAAGAGAGCAAGTTAAAGAGAGGCAGAAGACCTAGTTCCTCAAAAGACAATTGCAATTAATTTTTTTTTAATTCTGGAAGTTTCACATAGGTATACCTATACACACACATATAAATAGCATTGAGACTTTTTTTTTAATTCTAGTATTTTTTCTTCATGTTTACTCCACTGCACATTTGATTCTGCCTCTGGATATTTAGTAAACTGGCATATCTTGGAGTTCCATTAAAAAAGCCATTAGTTTTAGTTTAACATTTGTATAAAACTGATTCGTTAAACCCATGGTGCTTTCTTTCCTAGCTTGTTTTCAAGTGTCATGAATAAATGACTTAAATGTCCTGCAAGACAAATGTTCTTTAATCATCTAATGCACTCATTTATCCTAAGCCCTAACCTTAGTCCTAAATTAAGTCTGTTGCAAAAACATAACTTCATCTAAAAACACCCATCAATCCTACATGGTTTTGATAAGCACATTTAAAAAACATAAACAATCAGACAGTTGTCAATCTGGGTGAAGCCCAGTCCCATTTAAGAGTTATTCACCAGGAGCCATATTTCATGCCCATACTACCAGTAGAATTACAAAAGAGAATGGCTGGAATTCGGGTCTTTGCCAAGAGCTCCTACTGTGAAACTGGGGGATGGGACTGTGATTTACACAAGTTGAAAATGAAGCAGACTAGACAAAAGATAATCCTTATTCCACATCAGATACATTCTGTTTTATTTGTTTCGGGAAGCTATTAATACTTTGACAATGTTATAAATGCATTAAAATTTCATGATCACATATTTAGTAAATTGCATGTCATGCCTTTGATTAATTTTCATTTGTTCATGGTCCTAAAAATCTGTCAAGGAATCTGGCTGCTCGGAGCTCACACATGAGTAATGATCACCGAAAGGTTTGGTGCAAGGAGAAAAGAAGGGAAAGTTTGACGGAATAAACACTTGACTAAATCGGGTCCTTAATATCTCATAACTAAGAATTCGCATAGTTTGGTGAAATCTTCGCTTTGACAGGGTCCCAGTTTAATTCTGAATTCATATGTCTTTCATTTACCAATGGTGCCCTTTCACAGTAGGGCAAAGATAATCTTCCCATTTTTCCCACTGGCTTCCTTTGGTCCCGCAGAATTATTACCACTGGGCCCCTTAGGATTGCCGGATGCTCCCCCTAGCCCCTCACCGGGGCTTTAAAATTTTTTTAAATAGATAAGAGCATTCAGCAAATAGCTAGATTGAGAATAAACTCAAAAATTATCACCAAGGCCCTTCCTCTGCCATAATTTGTCAAATCTGCTGATAGGAAACAAATTCTATTCATAAAGATTTTATTTGGGAGGGGGGGAAACTCTTGTGATTTGGTAGCAATTCAATTATAGTTTTGTGAGATAGTGAGCCCGGAGAGGGAATCCAGACTGACAAGAAATATGACAGGACAGTTACAGAGTGTTTATGCAATTAAACTTTCACTGACAATACCTGCAGAATGATGAATGCGTGGGCGGAGGTGTGTGAGCACAGGCAATGCCCCACAAGTATTGCCCATTTTTCATTATTATACAACTGTTCAGATCTTTCAAGAACAGCCTGAAGTGAGGTGGAAAAGAGAGTGCTGTTCTGCAGCATGTTAACCAAATGCCTTTTTTTTTTTATTCCCTCCCTCCAACGGGTCTTGATATGCCAGATGATAAAAGAACATCTATTTTAGAAAAATGTTTCAAAAAGATTAAGATTTACCCTGAGCTTGACATATATTAATTTTGGATACCAAAAGAGGTTTTTATTCTTTTTTCTATCTGCAACTTTATATCACTTCTCAACCGATAGCATAGTGCATAATTAAACTGTTGGGTTATTCATTTTATGCAAGCAGGTGCAAAGGGCACTATAAAAGTAGGATTTTACTGATGGTAGATTAAGAAAGAAAGGAGAAACTTAAAAGCCTTTTGTAGAGAACCACAAAAGCTTACAGACGAGATTAATTTGGTTGGGCAAAGTCTGTATTATAATGCCTTGGTCTTCCAAGGATATATGAAAACAGGAAAATTTCAGGATTTCAGAGCCTCAGAAAGACTGTGGGGTTTTTCAGATTAACAACCTGATTTGGGGGCTTTATGTGAGACTGTCAGTTTTTGGTGTGATTTTTATCTTTTTTTAACAAGCATTAAGATTACACCGATGTCTTAAAAAGCTTTAATTTGTGTAAACTTCACCTTGGCAAAGTCAGCAGTGCCCAGAATAACAACTGAAAAGCAACGGCAAAGGGAATTCCTTTCAGACCCCAGAGATTGGATGATTCATTGTGGGGAGGTCAGGGAGAAAAATGTTCTAGCCTGTGGCACAAAGATGCAAAGGTTGATGTGAAAACCACGTGTCTTCCCTTAATATTTACACATCTATTTAAATTAATGAGACTTGGGGCGCCTGGGTGGCGCAGTCGGTTAAGCGTCCGACTTCAGCCAGGTCACGATCTCGCGGTCCGGGAGTTCGAGCCCCGCGTCGGGCTCTGGGCTGATGGCTCAGAGCCTGGAGCCTGTTTCCGATTCTGTGTCTCCCTCTCTCTCTGCCCCTCCCCCGTTCATGCTCTGTCTCTCTCTGTCCCAAAAATAAATAAACGTTGAAAAAAAAAATTAAAAAAAAAAATAAATAAATTAATGAGACTTTACTCGGGAAAAGGAAATGAGATCCATCCCCAAACTGTTGGTTCCTTCATTTTGACCTCTGGTAAGCTGCTATTGATAATTTGTTTGTTTGTTTTTCTTTGTGTAATGGTCGATGTTCCTCTGTTAACATTCCTATCTCCTTTGGGGACATTGAAAACCTTGAACTTTTACATACAGATATTCAATGTTTTTGCCCAACCCCCATTATCACTTCCCTCCATTTGAGTCCACACCCAAAGGCAGAGAGCTGTAACAGTGTGCCTACCTAGATGGCTTCTCCTGGATTGAATTTGTGGTTCCAGAATGAACTTCCACACGTCCATGTGGAGATTATTCTAAGTCAGACTCACATCCACAGACTATGTTTACATGATCCCATCATTTTACTAAATTCACTGAAATAACTGGTCACTTCAGTATCCACAAAAATGAGTTAACCTTATTTGTATTAGAAGTGACTTGACTCTACATTTCTGTCAAAACAATCAATCTAGAAATCCCCTATAAACCATGGTCTAAATGTAAGAGTTTCTCACAATTCTCTCTTTTGCCAAAAAGCTGCACTCTGTTACATCTCCCCGCAAAAAAGACCCGACTTTGTCAGATGTGATTTTTTAATATGCACTAAAATTGATAGTTAAAAAAAAAATATATTGTTTTCACATTACTTAGGTGTTAAAATTACACGGTGGTGTTCCTTTATTTTCAAAAACCAAACCTAATCCTGTTAATTCAAAGTGAATAACAAACAGGACTAAGACTTTTTCCCAAGTTGTTACATTTATTCAACCTGCTTGTGTTTTGTTCTTCATCATAATTATTTCCAAGTCAAATCTGCACTGATTTCCTTGCGGACCCGCGTACCTCTGACTAACTTAAAGAATTGAGCTGGGATAATTCACACAATTCCTCAGGGGTCATGTTCACTGTTTTTTTTCAAGGACATTTTTATTACAAAGCTGATGAAATTTGCATATTAATTCATTTCTTTCAATTTTTTAAGATTAAATGTTGTCAACATGTATCAGTGCAAGGCTCTGACAGTGCTGATGAAATGGGTCAGTCAAGCTTGAACATTCAGAGTAATGCAGCCATCTGCAACCCCCTAGCCCCTTGTGGAGTTCTGTGCTACCATTGCAACTTGATTAAAAAAAGTTTTATTCAATGCAGGATATTAAAACATTATCTAAGAAATGATATGTGTTCGTTTTTCCATTTACTCAGAAAGTGAATTTGACAACAAAATATATCTAAGGAGATCCTTGCTGACTTGGGAGTTAGCCTTCTGTCAGTCTTAATTAAACTACAGCCAAAAAAGCACCCCTTGCCCCCAAAAAGTTTTAAATTTGGCAAAAGGAATGTAGGCGAGACCTTGAGTTTAAGGTTTCCTCTCCTGGTGAGGTTTGAGGGTCTCTTCCCATTCGTAGTCTAAGAAAGAAGTAATGACCAGAAAGCTGATAGAATGTCAGAGATCTCTTGGAACTTATTTCCCAGTGTCCTCAGAGGTGGACCTGCCTTTCATTTTATACACAGCTAATCAACATGAACACTCCTTCGTTCCATCCAAAACCCTCACAAAATGGTACTGATGTTTACGTGGAGATCTTCGTTTCTATGGAAGAACATCAAGCTGTATTGATTTATCTAATTTCTTTACCATGAAAACATCTACTTCCATAAGATACTCTCCAAGAGCAATCCCTTTAAGTGTTACATTGCCTTTCTATGTGAACCCTGATGGCCTTTGCAGATCATCTATTTCTCAGTGTGTGCTTCTTGGTAGAAGTCTCTTTGTGGGGTACATAATGCCTTGAATCGATTGCAAGGACCTTGCAAGGACAAAAGTTGTCTGGCTGCTGCTGTTTGAGTAGCAAGGAACCTACCACTACATTACTTCATTGGGCCTTACAAATCATTGAAATCCCTCCACAGCATGGAAAGTCACTTCCTGCACCTTGAAGTTCTTCAGGGAAGACCACACAGAACCACATGACCCAGCTTTCAACTCCTGTCTCTGCTTGAGATGGCCACTTCCAGGGACCTTCTGGAGTAGTTCAGAGTATTAAAAATAAATAAAAAGTATTTTTTTGGCTATAATTTAGAGTAAAATCTGCACCTGTACTAAATGCAGTAGAGACTCAAATAGTCAAGCTTCTTACCCTTTAGCAATATGCAATAATTGGTCAATTCCTGGTCAGAGCACAGCCCAATAATATATGTACAACACCATTACTTAAGAAAGTTTGTTTCCCAAAGTGAAAAAAAAAAAAAAAAATGCCGCATAGTAAGAAGGGAACAACAGAAAAAGAAAGTAGTCTCAGAAATGGTTTTATCTTGATTTTGAATTAAACTCCCAAACTCATATTGGATTGAAAAATCAAAATCAGACTTCACATTGTCAAGTTGGAAAATGTCAGATATGAAATATTTAAACTGTGGAATACAGTCTTCGACTTTGGGTTATAAAACTTTAATTTTGTGAGTTAGTAGCACTCCAATAGTTCAATATTTTTAATTCTACAAATCCATGTTTATTAACTTTCAAGGTTTAAACAGTATCACCAAGTCTATTGAAACTAAATTATTCTGACTTGTGAGAGCTATAGGCTAGCTATAATTTGTTTTCTATTTCAACATAAGTGACAAAGACAAAAGAAAGAACAAATAAAAGGAATTGATTGCCCCACAATTCCTTTTTATACTTTCAAAATGACCTAAAACTTTAGCTGATGATTAAAACCCAGATGCATGCCTGTAGTTTTAATTGTGGCGTTTTCCTGTGTGAGTCAGGTCACGCTTAATGTGGGGTTACCATTATGTTGTTAAAAGAGGGAGGGTGCTTCTATAATCGTATCGCTGGAGAGTTAACTGTATTCCTCTCAAATACAAAACATTGCTTTCTTATTGTCTCTGTTTTTATGAAACAACAGTTTCAAAAAAAGAAAAAACCTCCACCCCAATTTCATTACTGAAGGAGAATATCAAAATCGTTGCTAACAGCAGTGGCGACTCTTCATCTTCCTCCAATTAGTACTCTTTTCTTCTAACTCTCCAAGTACGTCATCCCTGGTCCTAGTGATTACTCAACATGTCACTGCTAATCTGTCAATTTATTTAGCATTTGCACAATACCTACTGTGCGCTAAGCCAATGAAGTCCTTTCAGGAGACAGATGTGGGATCACAGAAGACAACCTACACCAGGACAGAGCAACCTGCATTCCTTCCCTCGTTCTGTCCCTACCAGCTGTCTCACCTTAAATGTGTATTGAGACCCTTCCAGCCTTCTTCTTCACCCACGAAATCAAACTAGTCCTTACTCACAGGGCTGGTTGCAGGCATCACAGACATAATAAATTTGAAAGTGCTTTAAAAACCCTGGGGCGCCTGGGTGGCGCAGTCGGTTAAGCGTCCGACTTCAGCCAGGTCACGATCTCACGCTCCGTGAGTTCGAGCCCCACGTCAGGCTCTGGGCTGATGGCTCAGAGCCTGGAGCCTGCTTCCGATTCTGTGTCTCCCTCTCTCTCTCTGCCCCTCCCCCGTTCATGCTCTGTCTCTCTCTGTCCCAAAAAATAAATAAACGTTGAAAAAAAAAAATTAAAAAAAAAAAAAAACCCTGAAGTGTTTTAAATAGCTCAGTAGAGCAACACATGGGTAAATAGTGTAGCACAAGACTTTCAGGGTTATTTTCTGATTTTTATGTTTGTAGGTGAACAATGGTCTCTTGGATTTTTACACTCTAATACTATATCCATAGCAGCTGCTGTTGATTTCAACATCCAAGTTAGATTATCCAACACAGTTTTGATGAAATTCATTCCTCCACCTAACTTAATCTGTATGTAATTTAGTTTGCTGCCAGAGAAGGAAAGTACATTTGCTATAAGCCCAAACTCCTGGTTTCCAGCAAGAAAATTCAGTATGTTTTGTTTATTGCTTTTGTTTCATATATAATGTATATGACTTCATGATGATTTGTTCAGGGAAGAGAAGTTGAGGAGTTACCCTTGCATCTAGAATCTGCTGAACATGCGCTATAAAAGCATTACCTACTTCTGAGTCACCCAAATCAACTTGGAGTACCAAGTTACCACCACGCGCCCACCCCGGGCTATTTTCTCTGCACATGTGTGAGACTATAGTCTTTGTTTCTCTTTTAATGATACCCTCTGTGATGGTCTCTTCTGGGCTTTACATAGCCTTGTCTTTCTTCTACTTCATGTTTCTGAAACCAGCTACTGCTAATCTGAGTCCAGAGTTCTCTTAGAATTCTGCAGAATCTCGTTCAAAAAAAAGATTTTTATCACACCCTTGGATATCCGACACCTGGTCACATCCCTGAAACTTTTCTGAGCCATCTTTGTCCTCTGTATCAACCTGCTTCCCACTTCTATCAGACAGCAGTTCTGTTCACCTTCTCTGAAGGCCGAATTTGCCCCCAGGCTGCTGTGACTCACACAGCCAGAATTTACACAACAGACCATGGGGGGAAGTGAGGGGGAGGAGTGAACTTTTGTTCTTGATTAGAGTCATCCCCAGTTAGGATGAACAGGTTTTGAATTATGTATTCTCCAAATCAGAAAAGCTTGTCCTCTTTTTTTGATGTATAATTGAATTATGAGGAATGGGGAGAAGTTGAGGGCAATGTGTTTATGGCATCATTACAAATAAAAGTTTAGTTTTTAATAAGCAACTAACACATTCTCCAAAACTAGCCAATCAGATTGAACCTCAGTCAGTCTAATCAAGTGATGATAGGAAACTACAGTACACTGATACCCGACATGATTGTGGAGAAGTAGGTCTTAAAGTTGTAACTTATCCACTGACGTACTAAGTTTTTATGAACAAACACATCAATCACGTCAATATCCATGTATATCAAAAGCAGAAAAAATATTTCCTTTCTCTTTCCTCCATAATATACTGATTTAATATGTGCATCTATTAACAGTGGTGACACTTTGATGAGAGATTGTTAAACTTGTTAACGAACTGTGTGGTTCTTCAACCTAGCATAGGCAAGGGAGTTAAGTTTTACTCCTCAGTGTGTCTTTCTCTCAAATGGGTACAATTATGGTAAATGACTAGGAGAACTTCCATTGTGGAAGAATTACCTATACTTAATACTTAAGAAGAATGTCTTCTTTCTACTGTACATTGAGTGAATACAGACTCATTTTCCAACTCACACATCCCCACTATCTGCAAAGCCCTGTGCCCTCGAGGAGCTGGGGTTCTGGCGGGGCACTGAGACGGTCAATAACAGATTATACACATTGTTACTCAGTTACAATCCCAGGATAGAAAGAACAGCTACGGGCGCCAAGATACATAATGGGTGACCTCCAGAATTTTCAGAAGATATATAAATATTAAGTGTTTTTATTCTTTTTGATTATAAAAGGAAAGAATGTTCTTAAATATATATTTTTTAAATGTATATAAAATATATGTGATTTTGCCATGAAATTGGGCAGTTTCTATGCTCCTTGGGAGGAGGAGGCAATTTCTTGGTGATTTCATTCATCAAAGCTTACTTGCTTCAAGAGCTAGATCTCATTAAAGGCTGCTCCCTCTCCAACAGTCAGAAGGTATTCACAGAAAACTACGGGAATATCTTATACTGTAAAAGAAATTTATTCCCCAAAGGAGATAAATCACATTTTTAGACTTTAAAAAATATTTTCTCATTATCTTAAGTGTCCACATTCATCTTGCTTTCGGGTCATTCTGAATTAGTGGTCCTCTACCCTAAATATTAGCTGTAAAACCTTAATTCCCTTCCTCAGACAGAATTCACAAAGGCAATTTAGATGTTCTACAACTACCTAAAATAATTCTTTGGAGAAAAAACATTTCTAGGAATATCCATTGTAACTTTTTTGCTATTGCAAAAATGCATAGAACTGATCTACCAGTAGCGGGTGGGGACTTGGCTAAATAAATGAAAATGCACCTGTACACGAGAATACTATGCTGCCGTTAAAAAAAAAGTTATACATATATTTGAATATGAAACAGGTTCCAAGCTATGAAGCCAAAACATGACAAGGCAAGGGGAAGAACATATATAGGCTGTTGTCATTTGTGCACCTGGAGAGTGACTGCAGACATAGGCAGTGACAAACGTGGAAAAGATCTCTGCAGGGATACGTAAGAAATTGGCGACTCATTACAAACTCTGGGAGGGGTTCTAAGAAATTTGGAAGGAGAGTTGGAAGGAAAGTTTGCTTTCAATGTATAACCTTCTGTGCGCTTGAACTTTTTCCCTTTTTTTTTTTTTTTTTTTTTTAGCGCATGCCTGCTTTAACTTATATGTTCATGTTTTTGTTAGAAAATAAGCATTTCAAAGCGGAGATGATCATTAACTTATTTTAAGATCAAATTAATGACAATCAAGTAAAAGGGAAATAACTTTCTTAAATTACACTTTATATCCCTTTGGATCCTACCCTGCTAAATTGTAAATTCGCATTTATAATATGTCCTTTTTTGCTAAACCAAAGTGCACTCTGTAAATTAGTTCCAGGAGCTCAGAAAAAGTTATTTGCACTGAATCGCCAAGCAGTTAGCTCCTCTAGTCTTGCAGACAGAAAGGGCACCAGGAAGCAGCTGCCTTCGTGGAGAAGGAGGAGAAAGCGAATCAGGACGCAACCCTGTGACCTCTGGCAACAAATAGTGCTCGGTGTGAAACGGGCACGAACAGAACTTTCGATGTTGAAGCCCTTTGCCTGAGCTGGAGTAATTAGAACTGTAATTCAGATTGGGGATTTTTCTCTGAGGTTTCACAGCTTATGAAGTCAGCAGAACGGGGTTATTAAATCATAGCCTAGTACCAAGTCCAAAAGATTTTTCTAAATGAAGAAGACAGGGAAAATGCAAGCACCAGCTGAGCAGTCCTGTGGGCAAGGCGATGAACCCGCCACAGCACAGCTAATGACCTGTTTTAGGGGCACAGCTCATATATTCCAAATAACAGGGGGGAAGGAATTCCAAATAGCTTAACATCATTAAACCCAAAATGCTATTGGATCCTTCCTCTGTGGCATCATAAAATACCTTATCCAAGTGGAGAAGGGTATGCTTGCTGTAAATCATGGAAAGTTTATGCCACCCCAGATGCAAACTTCGCACTAACTTGTTCACTCTGGGGAAGGTTCATGGGTTTGCTTTGTTTGGGGGTTTGGCGTGTTTTTTTTTTTTAAAGCAATAATAGTCTTTGTAGGATGGCTGCCATGTCAGCATTTATCTTGAAACTCGTGGATATGAGTTCTGACTGGAGTCACCTTTCTGACAAGTGTTATTGCGACTGTGTTTTATATCCCTGTTCAGAATGGTTTCTAATGATAATGCTCTGTCTACCTCGCTGCTTCACACTAAATTATAGATGCCACGATGACAGGGCGGACTGCATCCAAGCGCAGAGCTCGACTCCCTCTGTGTGATGTCAGTGCCTCCACCCTTCTGTGCCTGGAATTAAAAATGGGAAGCGAAGATATGCAAAACATTTGTGCTTAAAAATAATGTTCTGTCAGTTATTAAACAAGTGATATTTCATTTAATCAGCTCAAGGGATTATTTTAAATGAAAAGGCAGAGAGGATGATTTTATTAACACATTCCTGCCCTAGAGTCCTACTGTAATAATTCTTTACCTGCCTAAATTAAAAAGTTATAATTCAGTCTGTCTACAGGAAGAAGTTCTGGGTGATTGGATTTTATTAGTTCTTTGATTTTTAGTTGCTCACAAATGGAGGGAAAGGCTGAAAAGCTTATCCTATAGCTGTGAGAATGTTTTAGCTACTTAATAAATCACCCCTTCTCTAGATGGTGATTGTATCCAGGGCTTATAAAGCAAGTGTGCTTCTGAATACAGTATTTTGTCAAAAGGGGGGCCGTCTGACCAAGCCACTTAGATATTTGAAACTCCCTGCAATTCGTCCCACCACAAATTTAAACCAATGTGGAAGACTTAAGTACTATCCAGAATGTATTTCTAAATGTTATTTAATTGTCAATTACATAGAAGGCACTATGCGGGGATCTGGAGGGAGAAAAGACAAAGAGATGAATAAAATCACACTTCTGGCCTTATTGGAGCTAGTAGGCGAGGCACCCATCTAAACAAAGAAGACAAGGGAGTCAGTGAAACAAAGGACAGAGAAAAAGAGAATAGAAGTGGCTGACCCAAAGGTTCAAATACCTACCCTGATCCAGTGTAAGGAAGCAACATCATTGTAACACTTTTAATGAATACTGTGTTTTAAGGTCTCCCAAGTTTTTTTTAAATATATGACCATATTTGCTCATATTGACTTTCAAAACAATCCTGTGAGGAGTGTATTATTTCTATTTTACCAATAGAAAATCACAAAAAAAAAGGGGGGGTGGAATAATTTTTTGTCTAACCATTGATCTCATAATTTAAACTTGAACTTCAAAGGCTGTCCTTATTAAAGCAAAGTTTGCTAACCTGGAGATCTGTTTGGTCAGCCCATGTCAAGAGGAGCCCTGTACACAAAACTGGGCGTATAGACAGAAGTACATGGTGCTTGGGAAAGAGTTTGCTCAAATTTTAAAAGTAGACCGTGATTCCAAAACACAGTAAGATTTACTGTTTCAATAGATTCTTTCATCACTTTTTATATCTGGTTTTTCACTTATGTCACTAAGTTATTTTAATTTTTCCTAGAGAACAGGGTATAGGTCACAAGAGTTACAGCTCACGGGGTATGCACACACAGTTCCACTCCCAGCTGCCTTTGGTCTCACTGATTCCTACAAAGAGGGCCAAGAAGCAACTCTTTAATGATCTGTCCATTCATTCATTCATTCACTTAAGCATTTGAGTACCTACAGTCCTCTTGCTGAGTCACTCTCTAACTATGAGGTGCAATGTGTGATCAAACAAGTTAATGACCTGTTTTTTCAACCCAAACTCTATGTGCAAAGATCCCTACCAGATGCTTTGAAGGATATAAAGGTGAAAAATAAATGGGATGTGGCCTCAAGGATGTTAACACCTACTAAGAGAAGGAAATTAGAAACAACTGTGTAAAAGAAGCAAGATGAAATTAAGGTGTGGTAGGAAGAAAGCAGATTATCAAAATGTTCAGTCTTCTACAGGGGGATGCAGAAATCAACACCAGAGAACATTCTGGAAGAGTGCTTAAAAGGAGTATTTTCAGTTCCTTTCAGAAGTAGCTCTCTAGAGAGGATGTCCTCTATTCCACATAAATTGTCATGCTCTTTCAAATTCTCTTCCAACATGCACATGGTATTGGTCATCTGGTTACTGCTCCTACCCAATACGGATAGTTATCCCTGTCCCTTGGGCAGAATTATCTTGGCTATATAAAGAAGGAGGGAATTCAGCCAAAACTGCATTTGGTGGGAGAGTGGCTTTCTGTAGCATTTGGAACATACTCCTGTCATTTTCACTCATTTTCAGTCCTTTTGATGGATCTCTCCAGTTGGAAAGAGCTCAAAAACAATTTCAGTGCAGATGCAAATAATCCTAACAAATTATTCTATAAATACACCACAAATAGCAATACTTTGTGAGGTTAATAGCTCTTACTTATCAAATAAGAAAACTGAAAAACAGAAGCTGTGTCCATGTGAGGAAAGTGACTGAACTCTGAATCCAGGGATTTGTGTGGTTCTTATGGTCAACATGACTATGCTGCATATAACCTGGAAGAACCCTCACGTTCAGTGGGTTGGCTCGTGATCCATTGGGATTTGTATCTTTTTTTAAAGTAACTTGCCATTTGCCAACTGCTGTCCTAGGTGTGTGTGTGGAAGGTGAGGGAGGGCATGTGGTAGGGCAGGGACATAGAGACCTCATCCTCTTGTGCACAGAGGAGTAAGAATCTTGCCAGCTCTCTGGAGGTGTAGACTAATCACGTTAGAACTCTTACAGATCAGGATTGCAGAAGCCATGGGTCGGAGTTGATATACTTTGTCCTCTTTTACTGAAAATAGCCCGTAGGTTGACAATCCTATGTACAAAATAGCAACCCAAACATGTCAACTTAAACTGGAAGTCACATTATATGGCCTCATATATAGCAAACTTCATCCTGACTGAATTAGGACTTCCAGTTAAATGTAGTATGTAATGAAATATAAATGCCTTCCTGAGTCAACTTATTTTCTTTGGAAATTACAGTAGACAGAGGGAGGAAGGTTCAGGGATGGAACAAAACAATTTCTGGGCTATTTAATGTAGAATTTACAAAAAACTGTGGCCAAAAGATGTTTTAATGAATATTAGGTCATTAAAAAATTCTCCTAGCCTTAGTTCTTCCAGGATCAGGGAACTTTCTAGGTTGAATTAACTCTAATGGAGGGTGCCTGGGTGGTTCAGTTGGTTGGGCATCTGACTTCGGCTCAGGCCATGATCTCATGGTTCGTAAGTTTGAGCCCCGTGTCAGGCTCTGGACTGACAGCTCAGAACCTGGAGCCTGCTTCAGATTCTGTGTCTCCCTCTCTCTATGCCCCTTTCCCAATCATGCTTGCACTCTCTCTCCTTCAAAAATAAATAAACATTTTTTAAAAATTATAATGGTTAAAAGTCCACAACCATCACGCGTGGGAGGCAGTAGACCATGGTAATAAAATGAACAACAATAGCAAATGACCAATGAGAACTTCCTATGTGCTAGACAGTGTGCATATATTATTCCATTTAATTCTCACCAAATTCATTGAGGTAGGAACTACTATTCACTCCATTTTCCAACAGAGTGAAAAAAAAAGTCAGAAAAGCTAAGTAACTTATCCCAAGGTTTCACACCAATAAGCAGTAGGGTCAGGTTTTGAACCCAGTGCTCTGACCCCACAACCCATGATCACCTCCACCACTCTTTATCAAAGGCGAGACTTTGATAAAGTCAGACACACCTGACTTTGAATGGCATCTCAGAGCTGGGTAACCTTGGACAAGTTATTTTATTTTCTAAACCTCGATATCTTTATCTGTAACATTGATATAATAATGCCACCTCAAAGGATCAGTGAGGATGAAAGAAAACCCTGTAGAAAAGCACAAAATAAAACCCATATTATGGCCCATTACCTTGCACGTAAGTGTTCTATAAAATCTAGGGGATTTCTGGAAAAATAAAGAATGGAGATTTGCAACAATGAATTTATTAAAGTGACAAAATAGATAGCTAATATAAGTTTTGAAAGTGTGTACATAAAAATTATAATGTATATACATATAATTTTTATCTGTGTAGATTACTTCACGTAACTTTTGAGTTGTTCTCATTACAACTATTAATAGTATTTTAGTTAAAATTAATTCTTAAGAGTGAAGTTAAAAAGTTAACATAGCATTAACCGAGAAGATCACTCTCAGAACCTGGAAATTGGGGGTGCATCAGTGGTTGTGGTTAAGATATTATTTTACTTTTCCACTACAATGGGTTATATAAAAAACACAAAACCTCAAATATAAAAATAAAAAGGAGTTCATGCATAAAGCATGATGCCCTGAAGCATATTAGATCTGTTTATCTCTTTGTTTAAAATGAATGCTAGTTGGTATAGTTTACATAACATGGCAGGGATCAGCTTGATAAAGTGTTTATATCACCTGGGGAACACACCGGCTCATTTCCTCAACACCTTTCCACATGACTAGCTTGCCAGCAAGTATAATAGCAAACAAAGTTTTAATAGGTCAAGAGCAGAGTAACTGCTCACATTAACCGGAGCAGGGGAGGGGCTTGACGTACACCAAGGCTAATAACTGACACTTTTAGCATCCATTTTTGAATGCTGCTTAATGGGGAGTGTAGAAGGAAAGGCTTTTATAAAAGCCTGAGATGACTTACAAACTTTGAGTAGAGGGAAGAAGGGAAGAGGAGCAGCATTACTGTGCATGCACGCTTGAAAATGTGGGTGTGCTTCAGGGCAGGTGATTCCTAAACCATTTCTCCATCTCTTGCCTGCTTTAGCCACTCACAGTTAACTCCATGATTAGGCTTAAGGATTGACTACAGCTCTTCCATTTTCTTTCAAGCTGTCCGAAGTAGGAGAGGCCCTTATTTTTATTTGTGTGTTGTCTAAGTGAAGCTGCTACTTAGAGACTGTTTTTGTCATATCACATCAGATTTGCTGAAAGCTGCAGCAAGACAGATAAATATATGATCTATCCTGGAACTTTTTTTCTTTTTCTTTCTTTCTTTCTTTCTTTTTTTTTTTTTTTTTTTTTTTTTTTTTTGCCTACCAAGAAAAGAAAGGTTGAATGTCTTCCCTTCCTTCCTTCCTTCCTCCCTCCCTCTTCCTTCCTTCCTTCCTTCCTTCCTTCCTTCCTTCCTTCCTTCCTTCCTTCCTTCCTTCCTCTTTTCGTCTTCCCTGGGCAGTGTGATTACTTATGAAGCTAATAGCACCTACAGAGTTCATAGGTCCTTTTTTTTTCTCCCAGAAGCACACACAAGAATAAGTTTTCAGTAAAGTTTTGCAAGTGTTCAAATGAATAGCTATGTTGCTAACACTGGCTTTGGCAGCAGATAAACGGCAGAACAGGCTCAATATTGTATTTATCCTTTCTGCGTTACCAAGAGGGGAGGCAAAATCTGCTACTGTATTTAAACAGAAGAATGGACAGACTTCCTTTTGTTGCAAAGTCTGTGTCTTTTGTGGGTATGCTCTAATCGAAGGCTCTTTAATAATACAGGATGTGGAGAAGCTATGTAGAGAAAGAGTTGAGAGTTCATGTGGAATGTTCCTTAGATACTACGCACTGTAGCAAATAGGAAACTTTGTCAATATGTATCCAGGCTCCAGAGGGATACAGATCAGTAACCGAATCATAGGTAAATAGATAGATTAGATATGGCAGTGGCGGGAAACATGCTGAAAAACAAATCCACAGGAACAATTTTACAGGGCCTGCCTTCTATTTTCATAAGGAAACTAAGCCAAATAATCTGACAAGGGCGGAAATCAAATCATCTGTCAAGTTCCTCTACCTTTCATTTATCACACAGTTTAATACCGTAATGAAAAATAGCAAATGAAAAATGAAGTGAATGACCAATGAAAAATGCATTCTCTGAGGACACAGTAATGTGTTGTTAGCCGAAACCCTCCACCCCTGTGCACATGTAACTGCTAGGGGAGGCCCTGTGGCCACACAACCCTCTTCACTCAAGTATGACAAATCCTGGGATGACATGAGCATTGTGGTGGGGAGAGTCCTCGATACATAAAAGCTTTCGTCCATCCCTCAGCCCTCTCAGCCTGCTTTAATCCCTTCTTTACATCGAAATTCGGGGCTAGTACAGGGTTGCTGTGTGTGAGCAGGGACTCTTCACTGCTTGCCAAAGACTGGTCTTCACCCTCACCACGTAAGGCAGTGTGAACCCCACTTTCACGACTAAGGACACTGAAAATCTGAACAATTAATGGGTCCAACCCCTGAAAGCTAAACCCAGGCCTACTTGGTAACAAACCCTGTGCCCTTCCCACTGGTCTTGCTGCTTTCCGTAATCTAAGAAGATAAAAACATCCCATAAAGTGGATGCTAAGGCATCTGAGCATAAGTAAGGAGAATAAAAAAGAACTTGGTAGATGGCTTTAAATATATAAACAATAATGACGAATGTTTACTGAGCACTTACTACACGTCAAGCATTTTCCAAGCACTCTTATCAATTGTCTGATCATCACAATTACCCTACGAGTGAGCGCTGGTCTTAGTATAATTTCCAGGTGGTGAACCCGGGGCCCAGAGAAGTCAAGGAATTCACCCAAGTTTACACAGCTAGCAAGTGGTAAAGTGAGGGCTGGCTCCAGAGTCTTCTCCTCAACTACCTCCCACTGCCTCTTAAGCCAAGCCGAAAGATCAGGAAGGAAGTGAGAACGTGCCTGGGGAAGAAAAGGATGTACGGAGGCCTGTTGGTTACTATAAGAAAAGGCTGTCATTAAGAAAATGGTTTTAGGAACAGCAATAAAATAGGTCCATTCAAATAATACCACCCATTAAGGAAACATATCATTTATCCCCAATCCTGTCCAAACAGTATAAGCTTGGGGGAGAGATGACATTTATTTTACCCATTTGGTACAGTCTAGCAGATTGTGGGTACTCGAATCAGTCTCTTGCTCCTCAGCCAAGATGATTAATAAGGCAGAATATATTTATTTCTAAGGAGCAGAGGAGTTGATTCTGATTGAGACTGTGTGTGCTGTTGAGCCGCAAAACAAAACTGACCTCAGCATAATTAGGTTGTGGACATGGTGGAGTGAGGACTTGAACACAAATAGTTCTATTTTGACAAGCAGGATTCAAGAGCAGCTGCTTTTTTTTTTCTTTTCCAAAAGGAGGATGATGATTATTTAATATTTGTTGAGTGCCAACAGTGTACTCAGCGCTACGCAAGACCTAGGAATTGGATGTTGGAAACTGCCTGAAGGGAAACGTTAGCAAATTAAAATCCATAGAATCAGCATGAAGGCAGCTGAGGAATACCTGATTAGAGCAAGACTCTACGCCTGTCCCAGAACAACAACAAGAAAGGCAGTGATAAGGCAAGAAAGAAAAATGTGTATGGTTCAAATCGCAGGGATGCAGTGGGGTGGAAAAGTATGCTTTAAAAGAGAGAACTCCCACCCAAGTGAAGCTAATGGAAAGGAACATAAACTTCAGCAGGCAAGATGGAGGGCAGGAGAAGGAAGAATAAATTCAAAGAACAAAGACATCAAGGCAAATTATCAGCCTTTCCACGAGTCCTTCAAGAGAAGGAGGTCTGGAGGAAAGGCAGCCTCGGGTCAGGGTGCTGGGAACGGCTCGGGGGACGCACAGAGCACCGCTGAATTATTGCTCTGTCCGTGTGCGTGGTGCAGAGCACGATGAGTGAGTCTGTGACCGGGGGCGTGGGGAGGCATAGTGTGCTTTTGGTGGCAAAGGGGACCCTGTGTCCCAGAGGTGAGAGCATCACAGAAAGCTGCAGTCGAAACTACATTCCATTTCACCAGGGACGGATGGCCCTCACTGGGCAAGTCCTAGAGCAGCCAAAAAAAAAAAAAAAAAAAAAGCAGCTGACCACAACTGCCACCGTGTATCCCTGGTGATCACAGTGACGGCAGTGGCTGCACCCCCACAGCACACAGGCCTCCCAACCTTGGGACAGTGAGCTCAAGGCTCACCTCTCAATGAGCGAGGTGGCATTCTGGAAAGAACCAGTGCCATAGTGGAATCATAGCAAATTAGAGAAGACTTAGAAGCTATGGAGTCCTTGGAAGGAGGAGTAGAAAGAGAGGAGCGATGGGTTTGATGCATTCTGACTTTCAAAGGACTTCAAGTAAGAATGAAAAAGATCATAATTCTTGCAAGGGTATTAAGCAAAATTGGTAACCATGGGCAAGTGTTAAAATTCTGTTACATCTTAAAAACTAGTTAAGAGATGGAAAGCAATGTGTAGGAATAAAAGCCCATTTCTTTCCATAGAAGGAGGTTAATTGTGGAGAGCCCAGGGAGAATGCTGATACCAGCTTTCTTCAGGCTTAATAACCACCTGGAAGAGGAAGATGAAAAGGAAGTTGGCAAAACTTGATGAAAAAGAATTATTTAAGGGTATTTGAGTCATGGAAGAGTCTGAGAGAATCTAGAAAACACAGACACATGGGTGGAAAAAAAAAACAGGAAAATTAAAAATATCCCAGCAAGCAAAAATTCAGCTAAAGCAGACAGAGAGAAATCCACCTCAGAAGGGGGAGAGAAAAGCTGGGATCCCCTGAACAGGTCTCTCCCGTGTTTGGCATACGGGGTGGGGTTGCCCTGAGTATGGTTCTTTCAGAGGATTACCTGAAAGTAGGGATTGGTTGTTGTTTAGCATCTGCTACTGGTACACCTCAGCTCCTCAGCGTTTTGTTTTCCTCTAGTTGTAAAATAGGGACAATAAAATCGGTCTCATTTCCAGGAATACTGAGGTATCAGCTCTGTTACTGATTGAAAATTCCAAGTGAAAGTGCCCCCCCCTCCACGTATCTATTGATTGAATTAGTAGACAGTTCTCCAAAAACACCCAAGTGGCTTTTGTATTCCGTTTTTCTGCCTGCCTTTGGCACATGACTAAAAGCTCTTTTCTGTTCACAAAAATAGCTGCTTTATTTCTATAGATAGCACCAAAGCATACCCTGTGTGTCTAAGTCAGTCATTGTCCCCTGGAGAAAGGTGGTTATTCATGAATAGGAAGTTAATCAGCTTCTTATAAGATAAATTCTAGCTATTTCAAATTTAAAGGAAATACTGTCCCACCCCAAAGCCTGATGAATAATATCTCAGGATGCCAGGAAGTGAATTCTTACCCTGCTCCTTCCCGCCCCCACGCTGCCATTCCCAGCCGTCTGGAGAACAGAGCCCACTGCCTGAAAAAACAACTCTGGGGGGCAAGAGTTGAGGTTGATTTTCATGGCTGAGTTGGATGGTGTCACAGAGTAACAGCAGAAGTTAAGAGGGGCTGATATTATAACACTAGCAGACTATTTTACAGTTCAAGGAGTGCTTTCACAGCCATTATTTTGTTCGATTCTCGCAAGAACCCTGTCGTGGGAGTCCACACACCGTCACCGTATAGATGAGAAAACCAAAGCCCAGGAAGGTTCACTGCTGGTTCATGAACAAAAGAGCTGAAACTCCGGCTTGGCCGTTTTAGCCACACAAACCCATTTTCTTTCCAATTCACCAAATAAAAAAAGGCAGAAAGGCATGCCCTTCTTCAGAATCTAAGTAACCCTACAGGCATGTGGAGTGGTTGATATTTATCAGATCCCTCTCTCACCTCCAGCACTCAGGCACACGCGCGCGCGCACACACACCCCTACACCCCTATGCACCCCAGCCCATCCAGAAAGCATTTAAGGTAAATGAAAGTGGCAAGTCTGACACTCCCACTTGTTAGCAAGAGCAAACCACTGGAGAGATGTGTTTACACATTCAACATTACCTTTAGGAGGTCTGTGGAGACTTGGATTTCTATTTGCACTCATCTTATGTTAGTGATTTTCATATTACATTAGCAAATTTAATCTCTGCTAATGTGATAGGAAGTTACTAACACAATGAGAGTTGATTTAACAACTTGCAGGCTTTGGTGGCAAAAGCCAAATTCCCTAGCAGAACACCAATTCCGATCTGTAATTAAAAAATAAATCCGGATACAGGGACATCAGAAATTCCCACATTTCAGATCTCAGGTAGAGCCAAGGTGGAGGGTAGGAAGTTTTGGACGCAAGAAGTTTGTGAATGGAGAGAGACAGCTTGAGGAACCACTGTGGGACTTGAGATCTTACTATTGTTACTTTGAATTGATAGTGTATAATTTGTCAATTACATAGCTTCTTATCCACTAGGGTTACTAGAGCCTCGGGAAATCACCAAAATAATTATCGAATTTCATTTATCAAGCCTAAGATAGCATTCTTCTCCAATAAGCCCTTCGCTCCTGTGCTGGACAAATGGAAAGTACGTGGCTTAGCCTCACTCGGGGCACCTTGCTCCTAACCACTCTGTTGTAAGTACCAGTGATGGGAAAAACGTTCAAACAAGGAACCCCCAGAGAAAGAAAAAAGAATCCCCAAGCGCGGGGAATGGCTTCAGGATGGTGCACCTGAACATTCTGGCTTCAGGATGGTGTCTCCAGAAAATTCTGAGGGGCTCCCTCTACTACTAATTCTTATTTATTCTAGGCTTCCATAATACAAGTGATGGAAGACAATTGGAAATGCTCCAGAGTCCTGGTAATAAGCTGGAAAAAGTTGAACATGTTTTCTGAACAAAATCTCCTTTTCTATACATAATCATAAAGGTGTAATTTAGATCACCGGGGGGCCAGATACTCCAACATCTAGAAATGTATTTGAAGTGCCAAGGGTCTCAGGTCATAACCCGACCTTGTCCCATAGAACTTTTGAACCATCTGCTTAAAAGTTCTGCTGGAAGCAAACTTTTCAGGGTCTATTTCAGGCTCACCCACTCTCATGACTGAAACCCTTCTCTATTATTATTATTTTTCCTTCACCAAGCAAGGATTTATTGCTATAATACATACGTGCATGTACTGGATAATAAAACTTCCCTGATTACCTTATAACTGCGCATTAAAAATTTACTAAGATAAAATTAATGTGATTTTAATAATATTGTTTTAATATACAGAATGTCAGGTGACAGCAGAAAAAGCTGTTTGGGATTCAGCGTGTAATGTGCCTCTTTTGCAGTGCCCTGGTAGCAACAGCTGAACTGGAAGGTGAATGCTGTCTGTTAAAATTTCTGAGACGTGCATCCCAGGGGAAATAGCACAAGTTGGGACCTTTTACAACGTGACTGGACAATGCTTTTGAGACTGTAATGTAGGAAAACATCCCTGCATGACAGGGGGACTGGGCCAAATCGACGTAATAAGGAACGCTGTTTCCTGTACTCTCTTCTATGAGATTCAGCCAGAGAAAATAACTTCAAAGAGTCTTTTGATGGAGAAAAAAAATGTTTTCATTCGCCCGTTTTATGATAGTGCTGCAGGATACTTACAGTTGATTTACTATAATGACAGGACCCGGCTACTGTCCCAAAGGAAAAGAAATTCTCCTTTTCTCCTGCCACCTACCTGCCATATTTATTATTCCCAGCTAGAGGTGTGGACAGGCAAGCGAGGGGTTAAAGGGAAAGATGGTTGGAACGCAGCAAATAGAGATCATCAGACTGCCACCGGTGTCACTTGCACTAGGGCGCCTGTGACCCAGGGCGGGAACGTTCCCATGGTCAGGTGCCTGCTCACTTCAAACCCCAATAAAGAGAGCAGACCTCCCAGCTCTGCACAGCTACTGAGGGGATCTGAGGAGCCAGGGATAAGTAACAGCCTGGCTTGTACCCTGCTGGGCAAAGACTCAGCCAGAGGAAGTGCCAGGACACTGTGCTGACCCACTTCGGGCCCTTCCTCTCCATTTGTTCCCAGGCAAAAGAGATACAAAAGCATCACTATGGCATGGTGAAAAGTTGGAGAAGCATTCTGGAAATTGACATGCAAATAAGCACTCCAAGTACTTCACTTTGTTCAGAAAATTCCCATCGCTGGGACCTGTAAAAACACCAATCAGAAGACAGGCAGTGATGGGAAGGGGCTGGTGGTTTTGCAGCCAGTCTCTCCCTTTAAGGGACTGTTTCTGTTTCATGTCCCAGTGTGAGCTGGCACAGGTAAAACTGAACACACACCCAGCAAATGACCGAGAAGACTACAGCTTCAGATGTGACAGATACGTATTATGTAATAGCACACATGCATTCCAGTGGCATCTTCTAGGAACGATCCTAGCTGCCCACAAAAGCCCTAAGACACAAGCAGTCTTCATAACCTGGGTTCATGAGAGAAACCAATGTTTCACATAGGACACCGGCAACCGTTTTCCACAAAGCCAGCCCCTGCACTGAGCAGATGCACAACTTCCTGCGTAAAGACATTCCAGTTCTAGACAAGGATCCTGAGACAAAATCCCTGCTTTAATCACTTAGTCGCTGCTTTTTAAATCACCACTGCCTCTGATAACCTAGATGTCAGGCTCCTACCAGCAGTTCCCAGGACATAGCATATACAGTGCTAAGTGAAGTCAAAGCTTACCTATGGAAGTGGGGCTGCTGACAGGTGAATGGCCTGCACCGGGCTGTGGAACGTCCCTTTGGCTGAATTGACAATAAACACCAGACCCTGAGAAAACTGGTCCATAAACTGGTCCATAAACTGGTCCAAAACTGGTCCAACTATCCAAAACTGTGGATAGAGCAGGCCACATGTGAAAGGAGGCACAAAGGTTGGAGGTGAGGGGAACCAAGTGACGGCTCTGAACACTGAGCTCTTTACTTGAGAATGAGTAGATTCATTCTAACATTAAAACAAAATAAAAAGCCTACTTCTTTGTATACTGTGTGTCTCACTCACCTCGACAACAGGAGGCAGATTATCTATGTCACGCAAGGTCAGCTACCATCACTGCCTTCTACCCCTCCCAACCTTGCCAGAGCCAACCCTTCCTGAAAATTATCACCCCTCTCTCTCCCTTGCCGGAGACATTCTTTGTCAAGAAAATCAAGCCACAGACCCAAAGCTCTGAATTCTGTTGCTGGATTCATCATCCATCCTCCATGGAGGATTTTTTTCAATCCAGAAGCAACTCAATGGACTTAAAAGGAAGCTGTAATCCCACGTAATAACAAGTCCAAAGGAAGGACAACACGAAAATGGGTGAATTCAGTGGCCCAACGAGGTCATCAAAAACCAGGTTCTTTCCTTCTTTCTGCCTTTGTCTCCTCAGCCTTACTTCTCACTTGGCAGTAGCCACATCCTCACAGCATTGTCCTGATGCGGAGCAGTCTTTGGGTGTTTTATTTTGTTTCGTTTTGTTGATCTCTTTTGAAGGTGGCACAGAACTTCTCCCAAAAGCCGAATCCATCAGACCCTCCTAACTTCTCAGGGTTGAACTGCATCCTTGCAGAGGCAGGTGCTCTTGGAAGCACCCTTGTCCTTTCTTCATAATCTCCACTCACACTCCTGTGTGGCTTTTTGGCTTTGTCATCATATTCAGAGTCGATTCCAAAGTTCCTTGAAGGTGTATCTTTGCTAGGCCACACCACTGTTTCATCAGCTCTCTGCCTTCATCCCCACTGCTCTCCTTCCCATACTCTGCTCTGGCCACACTGGCCTCTGCTATTCCTTAAATACACAGTGCACATCCCCATCTCCAGACCTTTGCACAGGCTACTACTTCTTCCTGGAATACTCTTCCACCAGATATCCAAATGGTCACTGCCTTACTTCCTTCAAGTCTCCAATCAGATGCCTCCTTCTTAGTGAGATTTTTCCTGGCCATTCTATTTAATATAGCAGTTCCCTCCCCCTACATTCCCTGTGTTCATCCCCTGTCTTATTTTTTTCCATAACCTTTCCTACCATCTAGCATACTATATAGTTCACTTATTTTCCTACTGGAAGCTCTGTTGGGGAGGGTTTTCTTTTTCCCACTTTGGTAACTTCAGAACCTAGAACTTGGACAGGCACTAGCAGAAACTCATGAACTACTTGTTGAATGAATAACTTCTGAAATCAATTGTGGGTAATTAGACCCACAATGGCTTTACCAAATCATGATTCATGCCTGGAGCTTGCTTCCCGGGAAGAATGCAGTAGGCAGAGGGAGACAGGTACTTGGGGTACTTTTAAGGAAAGCAAAAGAGTGGAAAAGTTTTGGTTAAGTATTCAACAATACCAACAATACATTCCTTGATTTATTTCCCTTTCTAAAACCAAGAGAGGTAATTATCGCTTATTCTGAGTCAAGAAAAAATGCCTTATTTCATTGATTCTGTCAATGGGGTGCATCTCACAATGTTATCTTATGATCCTATAACTGGCAGTATTTTTTTTTTCTTAGAGCTTCATAAAAAGATGCACCATCTTAAAACAGATGATGTCTTAGAGTCCATGAAATCCCATAGTATCCCTTGGAAACACGGTATCCTGAAGTATGCAGCAATACTAAAGAAGAAAGAGTATTATTATCATTGTCCATTGACACATAGCTGGTTGCTATTAAATAAACCAGTTTTGAAATCTCTCATGATCTCCAGAAAAACTGGACATTGTCTTTTCCTCTTGCCTTCCTATTGGGAAGCTTTGATTTAGGATAATGTCTGAGCAGAGAAGCTTCGTTCAGCAGTGTCATTTGACCCAGATTGTATGTTTTTATAGCCTGAGCCAATTAGTTAAAGTGACTTTGACTATAATAGGGACCTGTGACATTCCTCAATATTATTGCATTAGTCACCCTGGAACAGTTTCTGCCTTGTGTTTGTAATCTGGCTCTGATTGTGCCTTCATCTCGGTATTTATATGATTGGTTGCTGTCCTATAAAATAGTGACCTTTGAGTCCTTGAAATTAAACCCTCTCTGATTTTCTTTATTTCAGTAAGTCCTTGGCACTTGATGGAACAGTGCGAATCACCTTTATGGTTCTGATTACTAATCAGGTGTTTGTTTTTGGTTTTTTTTTTTTCAATCTTTTTCATCTATATTAACCAAATGAAGGTTGGACTGGAAGGCAGGAGATGGGTTATGCTCCCAACTCTGTTCCTGAAGAACTGGGTAAACCAGGACAAATCACTTAACCTTCCTCTGCTCTCATTTTTCTTGCTACCCATGGGGATATCGTTCTAGATCATCTAGTTCTTTAAATCTGTGCCAGAATAAGTTTGTGGTGCCAGGCCCAATGTACATTTAAATTGGGCTACAATCCAAGCCTCCATCCCAAGGCTGCATTGGAGGAGGGCTGGACCTCATTAAATGTACTAACTTATTTATGAAATAAAGGTAGATAAGCTCTGACCATGAATTCCCTAAAGGCAAGACAATGTCTCATTGACCTTTGTAACCTACCACTAGACAGACACTCCTTGAAAAGAGGGACAGCAGCTATATAATTCATTTCTGTATCCCCAGTGCTTCACAGTATGTAAGTGCCTCATACATATTTGTTGAATGAACAAGTAAATAACTGAAATGCAGTGCTTCAGCTATTATTTCCTCTTAGCCTTGATAGAAACAATAGTTTTTCATGCCGTCCATTCGTTCTCTATTCTTCCCTGTAGTGTTTTTCTTTTTTTCCTTTACTTTTGCATTTCTTTCCTCCCCCCTCCCATTGGTATTATATAACTTTTCATTAGTGTAAGTCCTAGTCTCTTTCTTGTCGTAAAATATACATGACATGAAAGTTACCATTTTGACCATTTTTAAGGGTATAGCTCAATAGCTCTAAATACATTCACATTGTGCAACCAACACCATTATCCATCTCAAGAACCTTTTCATCATCCAACACTGAAAATCTGTACCCATTAAACAACAGCTCCCCCATTTGCCCTTCCCCTGATCCACTGGTAACCACTATTGTACTTTCTGTCTCTAAATATTTGCCTATTCTAGGTGCTTCATATAAATGGAATTCTACTTTCTTTTATATTTTGGAGTTTTCCCCTTGCTCCTTCTTACCATCCTTTTCCTCTATCTCTGCTTTTCCTTTCCATTGCTCCTCATAGAGCTACCCTCTCCGTACATGTCCTCATTTTCTCCAACCTTCTATGGCTCCTTATAGTTGCCATCCACCGCACAGCACTTGCTTTATATTTTCTTATGTCTTATATCCACACATAATTTTTATATTTTAATTCATTCTTTTACAAAGCTGTGTTCTATTTAAATGTGTCACAAAACATTTAAGGGCAGAAGTAGGACTCTTTAAACATTTTGAAAGGAGGTTTTGGAAAGGGCTTGCTCATAAAATGACAGCACGATATGGCACAGAACAGACAGGAGAGGGGAGTCGATGTCGTTAGGAGGGATTTGCCAGGGAAACCATTGTTTCTGTTTGAAAACCACAGTAGGATTTATATAAACTTAGAGACATAGCAGATAGACAGACATAGGTAGATACAGATATAGATATACAGACACGTATCTAACAAGGACAGAAAAGCCGGTTTCCTCAGTGCCAAAGATAAAGAAGAGTCCAAGAGTTCAGTTCCAAAGGCACAGTGATTCCTCCTCCTCTCACATAAAGTGCAAGGGAGACCCCCTCGTTATTGATGTTCCATACCAACTGTTCCCTGCAGTCCCAGCTGTTCACGGCAGGCTGAAACAGAGTATTTCAGGGCACTTGTGAACGGGACAAGCACCAACCTTTTCAACACACAAGCCTAAGTACATAAAGACAGATATTCTTGTAGAAAAGATATAATCTCTTAATATCTGGAAAATAAAGTAGAAAATAAAAATCACTCTAAGTTCCTACTATCCTTTTCCAAGATTTCTTAGGTATCTTTCCATGCACCAGGATTCTTTGAAATACATTGCAGCAGAGATGAAAGAAAGTTAAAGATTTCTAAATAAATTACAATGAATAAATCTAGATGTAGTTTAACCCATGATGTAGAGGCAACAGTGGGTGTTTTAGGGTACGTGGTCATAGACAATGGATCCTCCTTAAAATGGGAAAAATAAAAGTGCTTCTCTCAAAGAGTGTTGTGACAACTAAATTAAATGTGTATGTAAATCACCTGGCATTAAATCCTAATTTCCTGTATCTCAAACCTGGTGTGCACAAAAGAAAATGGCTACTGAGGAAACCTAGCCTATCACCCAGTATATGGATTGAAGATTCTCACGTTGCAAATTTGGGAGTACCCAAATTGCAAAGGGGATACCCTTTTGCAAAGGTTATATTTATTAAAAAATAAATATCCAGGGGCACCTGGGTAGGTCAGTCAGTTGAGCGTCTGACTTCAGCTCAGGTTCATGATCTCACAGCTTGTGAGTTTGAGCCCCCGATCAGGCTCTGTGCTGACAGCTCAGAGCCTGCAGCTTGCTTCAGATCTGCGTCTCTTTCTCTTTCTGCCCCTCCCCTGCTCATGCTCTGTCTCTCTCTCTCTCAAAAATAAATAAACATTAAAAATAAATAAATATATATATGTCCATCCAAATATTTGGATTCATGCTTGTCTAGCATTTTAGGTCTGGAGAAAGCATGGGTCATTAGCACATGCAACCCAGAACCAGCAGCTAGTTTGCAGACTGCAACCTATGATGTGGTTGTAAGAAAAGCATTCCTATTCTTTCCATCCTTCTTTTCCCCTCTTATTTTCTTAATGTTCCCAGGCTCCCATTCTGTAATTGTATTGTTGCTTCATCTGTAGCCTTTGTTGTGTTTTTCTTATACCTCTTAGTCCTTTGTACGTATCTTTTAAATCTTCTCTCTCGTTCCTTTCTTACTACCCAACATCTTTCTTCCTCATTTTTATTCCGTTTAATCTTCTTCTCTCCTTTTTTGCATTTGCATTTTCTCATGTTCACATTTAGTCTGTAGCACTTTCTAGTAAAACCAGTGACTGTAAAATTTTCTGACCATCTTATAGTCAGGTTCATGATAACTACCCATTTCTGAAATTTATCAGCCTAGAAATCTCTTCCCAAAGTGATGTTGATGATAGTAACACAACCAGAAATGTTAGTGAATGTATGAGTTTTGAGAACAAGACAGTAATATTTCTATATATTTCTTATATTTCTAATATTTCTTATAGGTTATTTGTTTTTTTCCAGTATTAATCAGATTCACATTTGATATGGTATTTCAGTACCAGGTACCTCCTAACTGCTCAACAAATGTTTGCTGCTCACATTTGACTTACATTAATCAAACCTTTCCTTCATGTGGATTTATTTGATTTTCCCAACAACCTCCTTATATTCGGTAAGACATGTAACATCATGTGCTTTATAAGGATAAGGGAATGGGTGGTGGAAAGATACATAATTGACTTAAGACTGTAGAACTGTCTGGTTGCTCAGCCAAACCTAGAACTCAGGCTTCCTAATTCCAAAGCATATGCCAGCCCCCCGCCCGCCGCCCTGCCATGCTGCTGCCCTCTGTGTTTGTGGCGATCATCTTGCCCAGTGGTCCCACTGTTGTGATTCCAGGTTAGAATCTTCTGCTCTGGGACCTAGGGAACAACTGAGTATTACCATCCCTTATACCCTTGATCCACCCAGTAATCCTAAAAAAAGATGTTAGGAACCAACCTGCAAAGATACTAGGAACACCAATTGCAATCACAAAAGCTGCCATTAACTGAGTGCCCATCGTGTGCCAACCTCTGTGATCTTCTTGGATTAGTTCATGCATGCCACTGTACACGGTAACTTAAAGTAAATACAATAGAGTTCCCAATATATATATATATATATATATAAACTCTATGTCTCATCAAACATCACCAGAGCTGTTTTGCAGAGAAAATGTATCTGCCCATATGAAAAGAAAAAGCAAAGTCTTTAGAAGATTAAAATAAAATCAAAGTGGAGCCCACAAATCTGGTCTCGAAGTCCTTCCCTTCTCTGCAATAAGTCACCAATCGATACCACTCACCTTGCTGATGGACTAGTCCCAAACCAGCATCAAGCTAGGGCATGATGGAAGTACATCTTTATATGTAAGATGGTGTCACTGTTTGTCCTAAACGCAAACGGTCTTCTTTCCATAGAGAGGCACAATTTCTCCTCAAGGTTATCTGTAAACCCTCCCTGTAAGGCCCTCCCATTTATCTGTGTTAATTGTTGGGGCGTGATCAGCTGATCATAGCAGAATTGAGGATGCTATAATGAGAGGAAAATAAAGAAATCCTGCGTCTAGGAAGATGAAATGCTAGTGCAGACATCGTATCAATTAAGCAGGAAAAAAAAAATCTCCTTGCCAAACATAAATCCCAAAGAAAAGAAGACAGTCATTACAATAATAATAATTACTATTATTACTAATATGAAAAGAGAAAAGCTTGGTTCTAAGTTCACTGAAAAGTTTCCCTTCAGTCTTGAATGATTCTTCTCTAGAGCCTCCCAGGAGCGCAAGCCTATAATTTTAATTATATCTTGGCATTCTCATAAAGCAAACAGCCTGTTCAGGTAGTATTTATTACCTGTTAGGAAGAATACTTATGAATATGCTTTGCCAATTTCAACTGCAGCGATCTGCAGCGGGCCTTTTCAAGGACAGAAGGGGTGAGCTGGAATACGCGTAGGAGAAAAGTTGCTCATTAAGGGAAGGTTTGTTATCCAGCAACGTATAATTAAGGTGACGGTCCCAGCTTCTGTGACAGCCAACACTCGGGTAGTTGTTTGATTGCTGCGTGGGTCAGAGATCAGCTCCCACTACAAGATGTAGCCACATTAGTGTGTTAGTGAACAGGTTAGAAAGTAAATTACGGCTGCCTTTCTCAAGCACATTACTGTCGGTCTTCATTGTTTTGTTTTTACTGTACATCAGCAGGACCGTGGCTTCTGAAGACTTTGTGTGACAGGTTAGGCATTTTATCCTTTGAGTAAACAGTAATCATGGTGTGAAGAAAGTGGGGCATTGGAGAATTTTTCCTATTCTTTGAGAATTCCACTCTTCCTTTTTAGTTTGCTCCAAGGGCTCATTGGGGATACATATATTAAGCCCTTTAAATAGTTCATAATAAATCTTTGTCTCAGGCTGATTCTGACAGTTTTTTAAAGAGTCTTTTAAGAGAGAATCCTCAATCATTTGTTAATCCATGGGGTGATCTTCAGACTTCGGGAAAAAAATAACAGCCAGGGCTCTTGGGTAGCGAAAATACAATGTAGGAAAAAATATATAAATATGGAAAATCCCAAGAATATCACCTTACTGAGATTACTTACATGTTCTGCATGTATCTAAATGCTTTCTTTCTTCCCCCAACAAGCCAAAAGGAGAAAGGAAAATCACTGTCAAGCTGGCAAAGATTTTTATTGATAATTTTATGTTTTCGGACTTACAGGCATCTACTAAAATGTTAGACTTCAAATTGTATAAGAGAGAATATTCTTTTTCAAGTAAACTAATTCTCTTGGTAAAAAGATAATTTCTTCTTTGCCCTTGCTTCCCCTTTAAGACTACTTTTGTCTTCCCCTAAATTATTTACATGCACACTGCTATTTTACCTGGTCGAGAAAAGCATCCCACTTTTAGAGAAAGGATTGTAGATACTGGTTGTTAGGGTCAAGAGAAAAACTTTGAAGGGCAAGATGTAGCTTTCAGAATAAATAGACCTTTCTAGGTTGACTTGAGATATTTTAGTTGCCACTATGGATATAAGCTAATTTTTTTCAAGTCTCTTAGATGCTCACAATTTAAAGAATATAACACAATTTGGGCACCAAAAAATAATATACAAAACTTACCAGAAGAAAGTAAAAGCAGTACTATCTACCACGCCAGTAATTAATATTAGTAATCATTACAATACCTGTGCATTATTTGTGCCAGGAATGGAAAATACTCTCAAGTCTCTCTGCAGAGGGAAAGAGTGCTCAATCTCAAGGGTTTTATGTGTAAATAATTTCCTGTTTCAGGGAAACTTATTTTGATGTATTTGGTTTTGCTGGTAACTGAAACAATTAGGGAAGAAACTAAAAGATGCAGGCCATAGCTTTGAGTAAAACCTGAGGATAAGCATCGCAACAGGGGCATTTTCTCCACGTATAGGACCTGAACTTCTGGGTCACTTCTAAGACGCAGCTTCCCAAGCTGTTGAAAAACACGAAGAACTTTGCTAATGACGTGCAGAAGGAATATGTTAGGAATAAATGCAATAATAAAATGGAGAAATGGGCAAAGGACAGCCTACTGTTATAGATGGATTCATTCTCACGTAAGGTCAAATAATTGAAGACCCAGATCAAGGGCAACCATAAATACCCGGCGTCCCTGCAGCTGAGAGGATTAACCACAAAACCATTATGACAAATGCAGTGGGAGCATTCAGCTACCAGGCAACAAAGAATATGTGGTGCCAATTTTTAAAATAATTATTTGGCATTATAGAATATACAATTGAGACCCAAAAGCCATCTGATATAACGCTAAAGTGTCGATGTTCAAAATATCAAGCACATTATTAGAGAGCGATGAGTGAAGCCGGGAAAGGGGCAGTAATGCGGCAATTAATACAAATTTACTTTGCACCCAGTTGGAGAAAAGGCGGCTTCTACCCCATTTTCACCATCACCATTAGCAACAGCTTTTTTCTTTTTAAATTGAAGAAAAGAGGGTAACTCTACAGCAAGTCTAATAATTGCAAAGTCTGTAAATTGAATCATTAAAAAATATCTGCTTTTTTATCCCCACCACTTGGGAAGATTATGCATAGCCTTGAAGAAAATACACAAATGACCCGACGTCGAGTTCAGATATGGAAATGATGCCTCCACACATATTATGATGCCTACACACCTATTAGCTGACCAAGATTATAATGATGAAGACCTGTCTTCCTCACAGTAAAGCAGGATTCCTTCTACCAAAGGAGGAGAAGACTTTGTTTTGGTACTAAGGTGGAGTAGCAGTCACTGAAACTTACTGGAATGATAAACAAAAGGAACGCTTGCTTAATTATAAGATGTCAAAATAGATTTTCATTAGCAAAGTAACAGCTGTCGATAATTAGTGGGTTAAATCCCATTTCTGGCTCCTCTAAATAATGTTACTAAAATATTCTCCAATAGGGGCGCCTGGGTGGCTCAGTCAGTTGGGTGTCTGACTTCAGCTCAGGTCATGATCTCATAGTTGGTGGGTTCGAGCCCCGCGTCAGGCTCTGTGCTGACATCTCAGAGCCTGGAGCCTGCTTCAGATTCTGTGTCTCCTCCTCTCTCTGCCCCTCCCATGTTCATGCTCTGTCTCTCAATAATAAAATAAATGTAAAAAAATTTTTTTACATATTCTCCAATAATTAAGACTCAATCCTTTATTGATGATGGATTCAATACAGTACTTCTAACTGAAAACTTTTTTAAAAAACAACCACTTGAAGACATCTTAGAGTAAAGCCATAATAAAATCAATAAATTCTAGCTGCTCATATTTCTGCTTTTTGATAAAAAATAATAAATGAGCAGAAGATACTGACTCAGAAGACATCTATGGAGACCTGCCAACTCAGGCTCACCTCTATCCCCAGAATACACACACACACACACACACACACAGGTAAATTAAAACTGGCTACTTTCTTTTTTTTTTTTTTTTCCAACGTTTATTTATTTTTGGGACAGAGAGAGACAGAGCATGAACGGGGGAGGGGCAGAGAGAGAGGGAGACACAGAATCGGAAACAGGCTCCAGGCTCTGAGCCATCAGCCCAGAGCCTCACGCGGGGCTCGAACTCACGGACCGCGAGATCGTGACCTGGCTGAAGTCGGACGCTTAACCGAATGCGCCACCCAGGCGCCCCAAAACTGGCTACTTTCAACAAGGGGTTGATATCCAAAACATATAAATAACTTCCCCATCTTATTATAAAAACAAGCAACCCAATTAAAAAATCAGCAGAACACTTGAATAGACATTTTTCCAAGGAAGACATCCAGATGGCCAACAGGCGCATGAAAAGATGCTCAACATCACTCATCATCAGGGAAATGCAAAACAAAATCACAATGAGATATCACCTTATACCTGTCAGATTGGCTATTATAAAAAAGGTAAAACATAACAAGTGTTGGTGAAGCTGTGGGAAAAGAGAACCCTTGTGTACACTGGTGGGAATGTAAATTGGTGTAGCCACTATGGAAAACAGTATGGAAGTTCCTCAAAAAAATTAAAAATAGAAACACCATACAATGTAGCAATTCCACAGCTGGGTATTTATCTAAAGAAAGTGAAAACACCGATTTGAAGAGATATTTGCAGCCCCGTGTTCATTGCAACATTATATAGCGTAGCCAACATATGGAAGCAACCTAAGTGTCCACCGATACATGAATAAAGAAAATGTAATACACACACACAGAAATATTACTCAGCCGTAAAAAATATATAAAATCTTGCCATTTCCAACAACGTGAATAGCCCTAGAGTGTTTTACTAAATGAAATAAGTCAGAGAAAGGCAACTGCCATATGATTTGGTTTATACGTAAAATCTAAAAAACAACAACAACAACAGAAACAGACTCATAGATACAGGAAACAGACTGTTGGATTAACAGAGCAGGGATGGGTTGGAGGGAAGGCACATCAAGTGAAGGAGGTCCAGAGGTACAGTCTTCCAGTTTTAAAGTAAGTCATGCGGATGCAAAGTACAGCATAGGGAATATAGTCAGTAATATTGTAGTAACTTTGTGTGGTGACAGAAATAACTAGACTTATCATGGGGATCATTTCATAATGGATAAAAATAGTCAATCACTATGATGTACACCTAAAAGTAATGGGATGCTGTATGCCCATTGTACTTCCATTTTTTTTTTAATGGTCATTATGCTAGACCTGGGAAGGCAAATTTGGAAAAGCCGCATATTTATACCAACATGCACTTGAATTTTCAATTATGGCTTAGTTCTCTAACACTCTCCAGTGGAAGCTTCCAGCCATTCAGAACTTTTTCTGTCAAACAAATGTATCTCAGACCCATCTTCTAAACGCCTTCATTCTTCATTCCTGTTAATCACATGACAGCTCTCATGCAAAACCCTTCCTCTGTGTGCACAGAGTACTCATTGTTCTAGGGGCAGAGTGGCCAGATCCAGCTAATAGAAATACAGGACTCTTATTTTTATTATTATTTTATTTTTATTTATTATTATTTATTATTATTATTATTATTATTATTTTATTATTATTAATTTGGAAATTTGTATGAAATATTTGGGTCATACTACAAAAAAAGTCATTGTTTACCTGAAATTCCAACATAAGGTTTCCTGTATTTTATTTGGGAATCCTAATTAGGAGCCTACCGTGCCGCAGCCACCGTCTTTTCCACAAGCCGACTTCTGCTCCTGCACCCTTACTAAAATCTTTGTCTCCTGGAGGCCACTACTCTTGAAACGCTCTCTTACTAGAGGCCACGATTCCTATGCTTCTAACTCTTCAACACGAAAGAGGAGTGGTCATCATACTTTGTTTCCAGTGCCATTTCTGCATCATTTCCCCCAACATCATCGCTGAAAAATTTCCTCTTTAAAAAAAAAAAAAAAAAGTGCTCCTTACCTGTTCTCAGGGCCATCATCTGTCAACACCCACATCACTCACCTGCTGCCCTCAGAGGTGTCAGCTCGTGCTTTGCAGTCTTCCTGTGTAGCGATCTCCGCAAGGAGGCAACAGATGCCAGAATGACAGTTTCCAGGATGAATAGCTACTCCACGCACACTTCTTGACTGCCAGTGCTCAAAAAACTCTTTCTTTGACTTGCCCTTAGCCACCCGTTGGCATAATCATACCTTGACCTGAAAAAAAAAAAAAAAAAAAAAAAACATGCTTCATTTTTAACATGCCAAATATCTGCATAAAAAAATGAGAAAAACTTTCTAAAATACAAGTACAACACAGGAAGTCACAAAGGTAAAAACACACAGACTTCTCTGTATAAAATTAAACAACATGAGGGGCGCCTGGGTGGCTCAGTCAGTGAAGCATCCAACTCTTGATTTCGGCCCAGGTTGTGATCTTACGATTGTGAGATCGAGCCCCATGTCGGGCTCTGTGCTGGTCATGGAGCCTGCTTAAGATTCTGTCTGTCTCTCTCTCTCCCTCTCTCTGCCCCTCTCCCTGGCTCACACTCTCTCCCAAAAAAAAAAAAAAAAAAACAAAAAAAAAACAAAGTTTTAAAATTTAAAAATACATGCGTTAGTGAACATCACAAACGGAAACAGCAATCAAATGGGAAAATATTTACAAGAAGTGTGCCAAAAATAGTATCTTTAATAAATGTAAGTATCTCTCATTCAAATTGATAAGAAAAACACTAAAAATTCAAGTGGAGAATAGAAGATATAAATATAGGATTCATTGAAAAAGATTCAAATGGCCAATAAATACATATTAAAACATTCCTCAACTTCATTAGAAATAAAAATCCAAATTAAACATGTGAGATATTTTTACGTATTGCTTTTCAGGGGGACTCTCTTCTCTGTATCTCATGCTAACTTAATATTTTTTTATCAGGTGAGAACAGATATTTTTTAAGATGGCAATCAATCTGAGCACCATCAACATTGTTGATAAATATGTAAACTGATATAGTATAACTTTTCTGAAAGTCAATTTGTACACATTAGCTTTAAAAAAACAAACAGGGGCGCCTGGGTGGCGCAGTCGGTTAAGCGTCCGACTTCAGCCAGGTCACGATCTCGCGGTCCGTGAGTTCGAGCCCCGCGTCAGGCTCTGGGCTGATGGCTCGGAGCCTGGAGCCTGTTTCCGATTCTGTGTCTCCCTCTCTCTGTGGCCCTCCCCACTAGAGTTTGGTAGAAAATTAGTCCTCTTACAACGAAGCAACTGCCAGCCACTGTGTAGCCTTATTACTTATTTTCTGTTGGTCCTTGATGCTCGGCCCACATGGGCTGCTAGGTAGCTTCTTTCACGTCCAAAATCCTCTCCTTCTCCCACTTCACCTAGTGAAATTAAGTTGTTCCTAGCCATTGCCATCACACTCCTCTTCCTCCCTCCTCCTCCCCCTTTCCTCTCTCATGTCCTCCTTTTTTTCTTTCTTCCTCCCCATTTCAGAGGCTCACTTATCTTTCTCAGTTGCTGATTAAATATCCCTTAGGATATTTCATTCTTCAATTAGCATTTCCAATGTATACAACTTTAAGCTCAGTCTTCCCAATCAGTAAACGTGCTCAGGTCTCTTTATTTTCATTACCAAAATTCACCAAAGACAAGAGTGTCATTTATTTACTCAGTCTTTGGCTCCCTTATGTCCTGAAGCTGCTGCTCCCTCTAGAGATGCCCAAAGAATTGACAATACCAGTAAGGTGCATCTGGCATGCACTCGACTCCCCGGACCGTCCGGCCCATTAATTCCTTCCTTAGTTTCCCACGTGTTACATTATCTTATCTTTAGTATAGCACTTATTTTAATTTTGGACAAGAAAATGTGCAAAAGGTAACATGTCTAGAATTTGCCACTGGTACGTGTCTATCCAAATAGTCGCTTTCTATAAAGCCTTGTACCAATCTGAAGTCCGAAAGTTACAGTGTGATGTGTGGGTGGTATCTTCACCCATTTATCTACGTGGCTTCAGGTCTTCTCCAAAGCCACCCCGTCAGTGAGGCCCCTGTGACCACCCAACCAGCCTTGGTCCTCTTTACTCTCCAGCCCCTTACTCTGCATGGCCCTTCTTCATAGCATTAATCACCACCACAAGTTACTATCTATTTTCCCTGCTCCCAGACGTAAGCACTTACAGTTATAAATGGTTCCAGCTCATTGTAGCTACCCAACCAGCCTTTAAATAACTGAACAAAGACTAAGTGAGCTATGCTGAAAATTCTGATATGTGCTCACTTGTACTGTTTTAAAACCTCATGTTGTCTTTCAGGGTCATGCACGGAGTCAGGGCAAAAAGTTCCAGGGACAGGCAGATCAACCTTTCAAAACTTAAAAGGTGTGCTCCCAGTCCACAGGCCTGCATTTGGAGAGAGATACTTTGTGTATCAATGGCTTGAATCACCGCCTGATTTTTCAGCCAGTGCTGCATAACTGTTTCTCATCACATGGCATTGTTGTAGTTAGTCCCCGAGCTTTAAAGCAGTGAAAAGGCAGAATGCATATGTGTGTGTTTGCAAGTGCCTCTGTAACCAGACTCCTCTATATAACTCCTTTTTAAAATATAGTATGTCGACAACATCTGCTCCTGAAATGGAGATTTGGCTCGAATGCTAAGAAAATAAACATGGCAGCTCCACTAGATACTGGCAACCGGTTCCTGCCCCATGGACAGGCTGCACAGAAGATTCATGTATATAAAATAGTATATTAAAGTAAACTTACAAAAGCAAAGAGCAATCATTGCAACCATAATTTTTTCTTCCTCTTTGGGATTCTAATTTTAAAAGCATTAAAGAAGACAGCTGCTCATGCTGTGATATGCGCTAAACAGCCTGAAGGATGGAAAAAAATATATTTGTAGCTCATAATAACTATTGACCTTTCTGATATACAATGTTCTCTGTGTTAGCTATTCGGTTCTATCAACAGTGAAGATTGAACATGACTTTTTAATAGAAAACATGGGGTTTCGAGCTGCCTTCACAAAGGTGTTTATGTATTGTTATTTTGTTTTGTACTACAAAGACCAAGTCCTGATGCCCTTTGTCTGACATCATGTTTGTCGTTAAAAAAAGAAAGAAAGAAAGAAAGAAAGGAAAGGAGAGAAAAAGAGAGGAAGGAAATAAAAGAAGGAAACAGAAAAGGGAAAAAAAGCCTCAATGTTATTGAGTATGTTTTATATGAGGAATTGGCTCGTAACCACTTTATAGTCGTGATAAAAGCATTGCCACACTCGATCCCATACGCAATATTGGTAATGGAATCCAACGGCATCCCGAGAGGACATGCTATATTTCTCTCCCAGAATAGATCCCTCAAGTGGCAACATTTATAGGGTGTCTCCAATAAGATTTAAAACATTTGCTTGCAGTATTCATATGGCATGTTCTTTGGAGCGTACAGCCTGCTGCGGAATGGGTCACACTGGATGTCTTGTACTCTCAAAGGCTGTCTTTACAATACCCAGTTTTTCCCCCTTGAACTTTCCTGTTGCTTAGTAGTTGTATATAGAAACACCCACTGGTAGCAGCTTGACTCTGACACCGTGTCTATTTCCCCAGAGTGGTATCATCCACAGACCGACTGCAGAGCAACTCAGCTGAACACTCTCCTCTCCCCCAGGGGACAGCCTCACCAAGTAGCAATCCCTGCCAAGAGTAGGAAACCTGAAAGGCAACCTTATGCATTATGATTCTCATCCCAGGCAGGCAGATATGGCCGAGGAGCTTGTGCTGACGGGTGGCATGGGTTGGCAGATTTTTTTTTCCTTTTTTTTTTTTTTTTGGCCGATTATTCTTAATGTGACATGGAAAGAAGTTTATTACATCATTATTGAACCACAATTATTTTCACAGCTATGCTCTAGAGTTTCAGTTAATGATTCACAAGTTTCTAAACAAAGCCGAAGACTCACAACTGAGTGGGAGCAGGAATCAGCCCTAATGAGACTTCGACAAATTCTGGGGGGGTTGTTGTTTTACTTTAAGAGCAAGCACCAGAGCCGATGGAGCCTGATTGCTGATCCTGGCCTCACTGGCTGCAACTGTATTTGTATGATATCCACAAGGTGGTACAACTTGTGTTCACAGAAAATGGTGGGCACTGCCTTGCCACAGTGGCCAATGACCTGGGTCTAGTCTGCCGAAGACTGTCACTGTCTTCTAAGTTGCCTGGCACGTGACCGAGAAGGACAGGCCAATGAAATGAAACCAACTCTCAAAAAGAGAACCAAGTATTCTCTAATTCTGGGGGACGTCGGGCCAATCCTTTTTTAACTACCAAACCACTGGTCCATGACTCTCAAAATAACACTTTGTAGGGGCGCCTGGGTGGCGCAGTCGGTTAAGCGTCCGACTTCAGCCAGGTCATGATCTCGCGGTCCGTGAGTTCGAGCCCCGCGTCGGGCTCTGGGCTGATGGCTCAGAGCCTGGAGCCTGTTTCCGATTCTGTGTCTCCCTCTCTCTCTGCCCCTCTCCCGTTCATGCTCTGTCTCTCTCTGTCCCCAAAATAAATAAACGTTGAAAAAAAAAAATAACACTTTGCAGAACACGCTTCCTTAGAGATGAATACAAGGAGGGGACATAGGATTCCCTCTCCTCAAACAAACAACAACAAAAACCGCCAAGTCTTGGGACAAGATGTTTTGTGAGAGTGGCATGGCAGGGGTAAAGAGAATAATTATTCTTAAAAGAAAGCATCTGACTATTTATTCAGCACGCAAACTGAGTGACTACTTATGTGAAACACAATCCTGGGCACTTGTGGGAGCATGGGTGGGGAGGGGGGGCGCGGTGCATAAGGGAAGCTGGAGAAGAGCAGGGAGAAGATACAATGATAGACAAGCAAGACTTCAGGCCTGCCTTTCAAGATCTCCCAATCTTGTAGATGACACTGTTGATAGCATCTTTTGCAAATTGCGCATTTAAAAAAATCAATTGAGCGTTTACCTTCCAGAACACAAACCCCACTTACAAAAATCAGCATTGCAGGTAGTTTTTCATTTGTAAGTGAATTCACCGGGTACCGACACTGGGGGCAATGCCTTCCTTCTCACTATTACAGGAGTTTGATCCATGTACATAGTTGTCACATACTGAAACAAGGCTATGACGTTTCCAAAAGGAGGTTCTATGTGGATGCAATGTTAGTAATCATTCATTGCGCAACAAATCACCCCAAATATTTTGCTTAAAAAAAAAAAGCTATCTCACATAGTTTCTATAGGTCAGGAATCTGGTAGCACTTTTGAGAAGTTCTAGCTCAGGGTCTTTCCTGAGATTGCAACACAAGTCAAACTCAGAGCATAGTCATCTGAAGATTTGACTGGGGCAGGCCTCACGTCTAAGCTCACTCATGTGACTGTGACTGACTAGGAAGCCTCAGTTCCTCATCACATTGGCCTCTCCACCGGATTGCTCAAGTGTCCTCACAACATGGCCTCCGGCTTCCACCAGAGTGAAGGACCCAGGACAGAGCAACCAAGAAGCCATTCTGCCTGTCATGACTGAGTCATACACCACCATTTCCACCATGTGCTATTTATTAGAGGTCAGTCACCAAGTCTAGCCCACACTGGAGGGGGGAGAAAGGAGGCTCTGCCTTTTGGAAGGAGGAGTATTGGAGATTTTGTAATACTTTAAAATTACTACGCTTGTCATCGTGGGTAAACATAAAATCTGCTGGGATAAGATCTGTGAGAAAAGATTTATTTACCATGTTTGTCCTACTATCGGGAAACAAGGTTGGGAAGATCTTATTAAAGTCAACATTTAATGAATATTAGTTATTGGACATATTAGACATATGTAAATACATGTCTGTATACATGTGTGTATATGTATAATTTTTGCTCTGGGAACAAGGAACCATGGTAGGTGCTAAAAGGGATGAAAATTAGACATGTCTCAGCCTTGCCACCCATACCTAGGGTAGGAGATAAAATGAGGATATGAATAACTCTGGGGATAGTATATTGGTACATCATGATCTTTGGGGTCAAACATTATCTCCTGTCTGTGTGTTCTGCCACTATCTGGAAGAATTGGACAACATAGACTGTTTTATATAATAAAGATCTAGTATTTGTATCAGTCAGTATGGGCTACCTTCTGCTGCAGTAAAAAAACAATTCTGAAATTATAACAAAAATTTATTTCTGTGAGAGTTAGCTGTGGGTTCTGTCCCACGCTCTCTTCATTCTAAGACCCAGGCTGATGGAGCAGGCACCATCTGAAATGTTGATAGTCACCATGGCAGAAGGAAAGAGAAAGTACCTCTTTCTACTAAGGGACTGACTCTTTTCAAAAATTACACCTGGAAGTGACCCATGACCTTGGTTCACCTTTTCATTGACCACAGAAAGCCATATGAGTATGTACGGTAACTTCCAAGTGGCTTCCAAGTGGCTAAGGAAGAGCAGGAAAACGTCTGTAAGAAAAGAAACAACTTGTAACATACTTTGACATATACTCATTCTAACGTCTTAAAATACAGCAGTATCTAACAAAGCTAACAGCATATGCCAGTGAATAATTTGGCTTTATCAAGGTAACTGCAAAATGGACAAACATCTCTTCCCTTGTCTTGTGAAAGTCATTTTGGTTATTTGCATTTTGGTTTGTCCTGTACGCACAGAACCTCTGAAAAGGGAAAGATTCGTTTAGGCAATGAAGTAGGAAAAGAGTATATTTAACTTCATATATTAGCGATGTAGCCCAACTTCTCTTCTTCCTCAAAGGGAAACTTTGTTCACAATTGAAGAGGAATGGTGTTTTCTCAAACCTTAATTTTCCTTTTCCCTCCCTCCTCCATCAGGATTCGGTGCCATTTGCAGAGTTCTGACACTAGATTGTCCCGAAAACATTTGTGG